>NC_052512.1:29448220-29533220 GCF_014356525.2 Nilaparvata lugens
TATTGTATATAAGTGTATAAGCCAGTATATATTGTAATCTACATAAATAAAGTACTCAATCAATCAATCAATCAGCTACCGTCTATGGAAGGCATTGACAAGACAGAGGTTCGGCAACGTTGTTCTCCTATCTTCCTCCATTTTAAAGTGGGCCTCACTACAGCAAGGGTTATTTTGAAACTTTACAAACTAAAAACTTGAAAAAATATTTTATCTTAATTATGTGAATTCATTATGAATTTATTGAGGAATATAATTTCTTGCTTAATGAGATATGTTTGATTATTTTTAACTAGAATGAACTATATTACTACATCAATAAACCTGTACCAGCTACCGTCTATAGAAGGCATTGACAAAACAGAGGTTCGGCAACGTTGTTCTCATATCTTTATTCATTTATTGAGAATACATTCATGGAAAAAGAACAACTCGAAAAGGTTTACAGCTAAACCCCAAAACAAACCTAATTTACACAAAAGGTATGGCTTAAATGATTAAGAAATAATTATTGAGAACTTAAAATTAAAAAGCGGAACAAAACTAGAAAATGATATAGAAAAAAAAGTTTCTTAGAGAAAAAACTGTTTTAGAAATGAACTTGATATGAAAAATTAAGATGAAACTTGATTAAGAAAACAGAAAAAAAGTTGCTGAAAAGAAGATAAGAAAGTGAGAAAAAAATGTATTATAAATAAGAACTAAATATGAAAAACTGGAAGAAAAAATCAATCAAGAAAACGAAAAAGTTGATGGAAGAAATGGAATGGGGTAAAAATGAACAGAAGAATATACTGAAGGTCTGCAAAATAATGTGACAGTTAAAATTGAATAGCTTGTATAGAAAAATCTGGTGTGGTGCACTCGCACAACTTTCCTTGCCGTTATTAAAATTGATCAACTGACGCTAGTGTTCCCGCGCATCTCAAGTCTACTTTTCTAAGATCTGAGCTAGCTGGCGACAGGACAATAGCGCTGCAGACACACGAAGTCTGCTATCTCTTCATAGTGAATGATTTAATAGAATCAACAGTTGCCAACAGTTTGCAATTGAATAATGTTATTTTCTCTATTTTCGAGATTATTTTCAATTTTAGGCGAAAATGCTACTGAACATTAATTGTAGAGATTTTTATGCTCAATCTTTCCCACTTGAAATTTTTTGTTTAAATTGTATCTGAAGCCTGATAATTGGGAATCTGAAATCAAACTTTGCATAGATGGGGCGCAGCTCCTGAAATTTTTACAGATATGGGACTTGTGGTAGTTGATAGAGCTTATCAATGAGTTTCCTAGGTATGAATTTGATCAAAACCTATTACCTATGGTAATAGGGCAAGGAGAGTAACAAAGTTTGCGTGAATTATCACCAAATGCAAACTATCTTACTCCACTGCAATGATAACGTGAACCACACTACAGTAATGTTGCAGCGCTGAATCAGTGTTAATGGAAACGAGGCCAAGGCAAGAATGAATGAGTACATTGTTCTCTACTCTGAAGCTACGCGATGGAAATAGAAATAGAGTGAGATTTCTGGGAATACCATCATGATATTTCGGAATAGAACAGTTCCAAAACAGCACACGCTCCAGGGTACACAATGACAGGTACGAAAATAATTTTTCCTACAGTTACGTTGAAAAGTGGCCATTGCTGCACTGATTACAGAACGCAAAGAATCACTTTTCCGCTCTAGTGCGGGAAAAATTTTTCTGCACTCCAGATTTGCAACATGGCAACGCAAAATACTTAGTAGGTTATATGGAGCAACAGTGCAGCAAAATCAAAATGAAGTTGGTAACAGTGACTGCTGTGGCTGCTATAGTGAGCAGAGGTGCAACCAAGCACAACGCGCTAATTACTATTATATATTATCATAACCAAGGACAACATTTTTATTCAATTTGACAATAAATTATGGTTTTTATCAATATAAAATTACACAGAAAAACATTTGATGCATTTCAGGCAATTTTACCCATAATTACCCACTTTTCATATTCAATGGTAACTGTAGGAAAAACTTAATGTGAAATACGTGCGCAAAGCTCCTCTGCTGCACTCAAGAAACCATTCCGCCCTCGCCTACGGCTCGGGCGTAAACGTTTCTTTCGGTGCAGCAAACTGTCACTTTGCGCACTAGTTGCACAAATAACTATTGATCTAAATATGGCCTCATGACGTGTTTAAAGCTTAATATCGGGGCATCGAGTTCCGCTCGTTATTTTCATCCTAAACGAGCAATTTCTGTTTAAATGTTTGAATGTTTAGATGTTTTCACTTTCCTTGCCCTATCACCATAGGTAAGGAAAGTATTGCTTTCCAAAAAAAATTAAGGTACTCTAATTTCAAGTTTTCTATACGTTTCAAGGTCCACTGAGTCCAAAAAACATGATTCTTGGGTGTTTGTCTGTGTGTGTGTGTGGTGTGTGTGTGTGTGTGTGTGTGTGTGTGTGTGTGTGTGTGTGTGTGTGTGTGTGTGTGTATGTCTGTGAACACGATAACTCCATTCCTAATGAACCGATTGACTTGAAATTTTAAACTTAAGTTTTTTATACCATGAGGATCCGACAATAAGAAATTCAATAAAATTCAATTCAAAATGGCGGAAAAAATGGCGGATGATTACTAAAAAACTATGTTTTTCACGGTTTTCTCGAAAACAGCTTAAACGATTTCCTTCAAATTCATACCATGGATAGCTATACCTAAGCCCTATCGACTGACATGAGTCTCATTTCTGGGAAAATTGCAGGAGTTCCGTAATATTCTTGAGAAAAATGGCGGATAATCACTAAAAAACCAAGTTTTTCACGGTTTTCTCGAAAATGACAAGACTGATTCTTTTCAAATTCATACCTTGTATAGTTATCTATCAGCTCTATTAACTGGCATTAGTCTCCTTTCTGTGAAACCAATGGAAGGTCCACCCCATCCTTGAGAAATAGACTTTGTAACCTCTTTCTAGTGCATGAGGTAGGCAGGTAGAGCAGTTCATAAAAAGAACACATTGTCGAGATATTTCACCTGTAGAACAGCTGTTTTTGCGACTTTTAAAAAATATCATCGGATTTCACAATTTACACAAAGGAAATAGTACTCTGAAAACAATTATATATACACATATACAGTAGTCTGATCGTAGTGTCAAATATGTTGCTGTCAATCGTCATTATGTTATTCCCCTAAATTTTTCTCCTTTAAGAATGGGGCTTACAGTTCAATGAGCAAGGAAAGTTGTGTGAGTGCGGCACACCAGATTTTTCATCTACAAATTTTCGTTCCTAGCTCTGTCATGACAAAGTTTACTGTGATGAACAGTTATTTCTGATGCCGAAGTTTGTCCATACGGAATAACGGCAGTCCAATAAGTCTAGCGAAATAAGCAGAGTGCAGCTGCGCCCAGCTCAAACTCTCTGTCCCTCCACATACCCAACTAGGAAACAGCTTATCGAACCTTCAACTAAACTGACTCTCCCCTTTCTCTCACTCTTCCTCTTCCTCTCTCACTCTATCATTCAGTCACCTTCACTCATACATTCTCTCTCTCGATCCCGGTCGTGTGTTGATGGGAAGGATACTGGTAGTTCTGTGAAAAGTAGACCTCGCGCTCAGTAAGTTACATCGACCTGTTGTTATGTTTTCTCAAAAATTAATAAATAATTTACCAATTAGAAATGTCTAGAAATATCCTAAATAAGCATAGAGCTTTCTGTCCTATATCGTACCGTGACATGTCGTCCCGGAATGTGAGTGTGAGCGCTGTTATCAGGTCTGGCTGCAACTGTCTACAACGTTGATGGAAAGATACAATTTCCAAGATGTTCGATGTTTTTGAACGGGTAGTATTATAGTCAACTGTCTACCAACGTTAATGGAAAGATACATTTTCAAGATGTATGATGAATTATGATGATGAATATGATGCTGATATATGATGAATATTCTATAGTCTGATTCTTACGGTAATATTGGCGTATGAAGGAGGCTCCTTTTCCCTTTTATATTATTCATAAAATGCAAAATTTCCAAAAACCTTGTATATAAGTCGACGCGCAATTTAAAAAGGACATACCTGTCAAATTTCATGGAAATCTATTACCGCGTTCCGCCGTAAACGCGCAACATAAAAACATTTAAACATTAAGAGAAATACCAGATCGTCGACTTGAATCTTAGACCTCACTTCGCTCGGTCAGTTATATCCTTTTATATCGTTCTTGGAAAATCGACAATTATTTGTTGAAACACCGCCGATTTATGAATTTACATTACAATAATTCTATATTATCGTTATTCTGATTGCATCTAATCTCATTGATTAATTATTTATACTTTGTAAAATTCGTTGAATAATTTGGATTACGCTCATTTAATGTTAATCAGTGTATAAGACAGTAGGTCTAAATATTGCAACATAGATAAATAAATAACTCTAATTCAATCTCTCTCCAAGGGGTTAATGGTTGTGTTGCAGGGAGGACCAGGAGTCCTAACTCCACCCTAATAAATGCAAATAATAGGTCAATCAATCTCTCTCTCTCTCGCTATCTGTCTGTCTCACTCTTTCTCTGTCTAACAGAAAAAGTAAGTGGGAAGAATATTTCGAATATTCTTTCCGAAGAATGGACATTGATATGTCCAAAGCTTCGCCAATTTATGTAGATGCATTACAATATTATCTATATTGATTCAAATTCAAATTTATTTATTCAAGTCACAATACATTCCGGTCTATACACGAATCTACAATAAATTACAGTAAAACAGCTAATTATGCAACAAATTTCACATATTATGAAAACTTATTAATTACAATGAAGATTGGAACATTAGAATATTGATAATATAGTATTGTAATGTAACTACATAAATCAGCGGTGTTTCAACAATGAATGAATGATAACTCCAATGAATAAATATGCACCCCACCATAAATTATATGTGTTGGGGTATAAGTAATTAGTTGCTTATTGCGTGTTATAATTACTATTTACAAACTTCATTCACTGATATAGGATCAAAGTTTTTTATAATAAAATTAGTAAAAATTTATAGTACAAACAAAATTATGAAATTAGTAGATAAATATTAATATTCTACTAAGGATAATAATAAGAAAGGTTATTTTGGAAAAATGAAAAACAGTAAAGAGAAGAATAAAGAATATATAGTTTCAATATTTACAGTCTAACTAAATTTTTACAATTTTCCACCCCAATATCAACCAACCAGGAAAATAAACTTTTCTTGAACCTGTGTCTATTGAATTCTGCCCTAATGTAACTTGGTATTGGATTGTAAAATTTTGGTCCCAAATATATTTAGTTTTTTTGCCCAAATGTAGTGTTCATCCTTGGTACTATTGAATGCGTGTTTCTCTGCCTTGTTTGATGGTTATGTTCTGCCAGTCTTATGTGTTCGTTGTTTCTCCTCATTCGCGTGATGATAGCCTGGATGTAGAGTTGTCTTACACTCAGTACCTTACTGTCCTTGGAAAGAATGTTCGCTAAGAATTCCAAATTGATTTTTCCATATCATATACAGTTCAATGATTATTTTCTTAGTCTATATTATGTGAATTCATCTATAATTTTGCTGTATTGTAAGCTATTGTATTAAAGTGTATAAGCCAGTATATATTATAATGTACATAAATAAAGTACTCAATCAATCAATCAATCCCTCTCCCTCTCTCTCACTCTCTCTCTCGTCGTTAGTTAGTATTTCGTTAGTTTAAATAACGAAATTAAACGTTTGGTAGAGAGTTAGTGGGGAGGATATTTTTAATATTCTCCCCAAGAATGGACATTGATATGTCCAAAGCTCCGCCAATTTATGTAGATGTATAACAATATGTTTATTATCTATAGTTATTATATTACAAATTGCTTTTTCATATAATATACAGTTCAATAGTTATTTTCCTAGTCTATATTATGTAAATTCATCTTTAATTTTGCTGTATTGTAAGTATTGTATATAAGTGTATAAGCCAGTATATATTGTAATCTACATAAATAAAGTACTCAATCAATCAATCAATCAATCATTCTCTCCTGTAGGGCTAAAACATTTATTCGTTCACGTTCTGAAAACATCCCATCAAGCCATTCATTCTTATCAGACCGTGGACCAGTTGTATCAGTATCACTGTTGCCAACATTGGAAACATAAAAGCCTTCTGACTACGGTACTGCCAACCACACCCCGCTTGCTAGTTGTGGGTGATATACGAGTCGTCTATAAATCTTTGAAGAATCGAAGTAAAAGTCGGCATTGGTTGTAGGGTGGGGGGTCTACTACACCCCAATATACGTTCCCCCTCCACCCCACAAAAACGAAGGTGACCCGAGGTAACCTTGTCTTGAGATTAAATTATATCCCTGGAGCCTTCCAACTGATTTTGTTCTGAGGTATTTCAACAAAACACTGCAGAATCGGATGTATTTTTGCTTCGAACGATTTTCCCCGACATTTCTTCACAGCACATTAATAGCACTGGTGGATTCTTACTAATATATTCTCAGTTGCTCACTACTATCTCAGTTGTATATATCTTTTCCTCCACCTACTGGCTAAAGTACTTACTTTACTCCCTGAAACATAATACTAAAGTGTCACTTTTTCGCTCTCGGTAGTAAAAAACAGAAAAACTCCCTAGGAGTAAAAGTGACTCCATTTAAATAACATGGAAGCATCTCTATTTTAAAAACTTACATTATAATAGGTTAGAAAGTCTAAGCTCAGATGAGAAAGCATAAAGAGGTGTCTGTCATTGAATCAACTGAATTCAATACCACAACCAGAAATTTGATCAACTCATGAAATATATGTTTGTATGATATTACTTCTTAATATTAGTAGACGATAAAAATTTATACAATTTTTAAAATATCTTATTCTATTCAAAATACCAGCAACAAATATTTTTGATCTGCAATTCAATCTGAACCGCGTGATCTGGAGTCAGCCATTTTTGGTAGACACCCAGCTGATATAATTGTGACAACTTTGCTAGATAGCGCAATCGGCAGTGCCAATCAGACGGCCGCTGTTTAGGTTTTAGATTTTAGGTTATGTGTTAGAAAACATTGTCACCAATACGTAAGTTATTAAAATGATTTTATTTGCAGTTTCTATAAAGGTTGCCAAAATGTAGATGGAGGAAAAATGTTGTGTACATCACGAGTGAAAAATACTTTTTCTCCCTCAGGAAAATTGTTGCCCTCGGCTTCGCCTCGGGCTTCAAACTTTTCCCTCAGGGAGAAAAAGTCGTACTTTTCACTCTAGATATACAAATAACTATTGTCTCAAGGGAATCGGGTAGTAAGAGAAATAAAATCGAAAGAGAAATTCAGATTAGGCTAGATAGCGAATTGAATATTGGAGAAAATGTTGGGGAAATATAAATAGGAAAGAAAATCTGGTGTGGTACACTCACATAACTTTCCTTGCTCATATTTGAAACTATGATCCGACTTCAGTAAATGTGTATATATGATTGTTTTCAGAGTACTTTTCCCTTCGTTTGTCATTTTTTTAAAGTCGTCAAAAAAGCTGTTCTACAGATGAAATATCTCGACTATGTGTTCTTTTTATGAACTGCGCTACCTACCTACCTACCTCATGCACGAGAAGGAGGTTACTAAGTCCATTTCTCAAGGATGGGGTGGACCCCTCATTAGTTTCCCAGGAAAGAGACTCATGCCAGTTGATAGAGCTGATAAATAACTATACAGGGTATGAATTTGGGGGAAATCGGTCAAGTTATTTTTGAGAAAATCGTGAAAAACGTAGCTTTTTAGTAATAATCCGCCATTTTTCTCAAGAATATTACGGAGCTCCTGCGATTTCCCCAGAAATGAGACTCATGTTAGTTGATAGGGCTTATAAATAGCTATCCATGGTATGAATTTGAAGAAAGTCTTTAGAGCCGTTTTCGAGAAACCGTGAAAAACATGGTATTTTTGGTGATTATCCGCTATTTTCTCAAGAATATTACGGAGCTCCTGCAGTTTTTCCAGAAATAAGACTCATGTCGGTTGATAGGACTTATAGATAGCTATCCATGGTATATAGTTTAAGAAAATCTTTGAAGCCGTTTTCAAGAAAACCGTGAAAAACATGTTTTTTTTGTAATTATCCGCCATTTTTCCGCCATTTTGAATTCAATTTTATTGAATTTCGTACTGTCGGATCTTCATGGTATAGAAATAGAAATATATTTATCACCATGTGGTTTACAATAAACTCTGGTCATTGTCACAAGTATACAATTAACAATACAAAAGTCTACACAGCTAAAACACAATTACATCGAAAGGACGTTAAGTTAAAAAATTTCAAGTCAATCGGTTGATTAGGAATGGAGTTATCGTGTTCACAGACATACACACATACACACACACACACACACACACAGACCAACACCCAAAAATTATTGAATATTGCAATTTTATAAATAAATAGATAAATACATAGATAAATAAATGAATGAATGAATGAAGGAATAAATGAATAAATGAATAAATTAATGAATGAATAAATAAATAGATGGATAGATAAATAAATGAATAAAAAAAATACAAATAAATACCATTGCTAATCGAACCCTGCCATTATAACGTGGACCTTGCTATAGTAAAAAAAATAGAGAGATCAGTCTGTGTGGTGATGGGGCAGGTTTTACAGCGTGGGCGATTGGTATTACATCAAAAGTTCCTGGTCGGTTAAGAACGGTTAAGGAAAAGATAGAAAGAAAACTGAACTGTAAGAAAATTCCATAAATAATCTTGGTTTGAAACGAAAATGTTACGAAAGAATTACAGAGAAAATATTAATCTTGTTTCCAAGATTTCCGAGATTATTAAGATTCATGTTTGAGACTGCACTTACAATATTGCTTTTCTCCCTCTTACATCCGCATAAAAGCACCTTCTAAGCTCTTAGGTCAGCCATGAGGATTCAGTTTTTCAATATTTCCACGTGATGGAAATCTTTGTTTCTGCAAATTCATATTATTCCGAGACTTGTTGGAGTTGATTATGGTAAAGGCATTTACAGTTGAAAATATAGAGCTAACAGCTTACTACTTTTAAAACCCTTTTTTCAATTTTTCCACGTGATGAAAATATTTGTTTCTGCAAATTCATCTTATCTCAAGACTTGTGGGAGTGGATTATGGTAAAGGCATTTACAGTTGAAAATATAAAGCTAACAGCTTACCACTTTAAAACCCTTGCAGGTATACTAGACTATTTACAGATCTGAATGAGAATAGTTATTTGTGCATCTAGGGACTAAAGTGCAACTTTTTCTCCCTGAGGGAAACTGTTGTTGCCCGATGGCGTAGCCGAGGGCGACAATTTCCCTGAGGGAGAATAAGTACTTTAGTCCCGTGTGCACACAACATTTTTCCTCCACCTACACCATACCTATACAATGAATAATTTGTATATTGAATAATTAAATAAAAGTTCGCATAAACGAAAACGTACCTTTAAGCCTTGTACACACGTCCGTACAGATTCGCGCGAACAATCGTATGTACATATGCCTCAACATTCACTGTACGTCCTTGTGGACGCGATCCACGTTTGCCTCGGCATTCAAAAAGCTATCTGATTTGCAGACGACACGAAGACATGGTAGATGTAGATTTTCCACATGACAACAATGGCGTCATTCCATCATTGAAGATAGTTATCACAAATTGCAGCAGTATCATTTTATTTCAATGACTTATATAATAACATCAAAAATAAAACTTGACAAACGATGTTGGTGGGTTGAACGATTGTAGGTTGAAGTAAGGAAATAAATTGCTACTTGGCATAAGATTGACAGTTCAAACTTTATTAGGTTGTCAAAACATTATCTTGTTAATATACTGAATCTAATTCAACTAGTTATCTAAACAGTAATGATATCATCATGAGGGAATCAATAACTCCACAAGAACGATTGGCTCTAACTTTGAGATTCTTGACATTAGGTAGGCGATTCATTTGTTGGTTTCCAATATCTATTCTGAATCTCAAAAAAAGAAAATTCCTACAATAATTCCAGAAGTTTTGATGACCTAATCAAAGCACTTAACACTGTCTCACAAAATTGACAGTCTTCTTTAAGGAAATTAGCCATAAATTGAATCAAATACTAAATTGCTGCCCATTTTAAACTAACTCTGCTCATACACATGACAAAACAAGATTCTCCAAAAGATTAGCTTCAAGATTTACCTTTAAGGGAATACTAGTTCAAAGTTTGAATAAATCTCTCTATAGATAGCCTAGCTATCTAAAACGTATAATATCATATTGAAGATTACAATTTTAATTAACAACTCTGATTGATAACATGAAACAAACACAAGATGATTTGATAGCCACAGTAAAATAATATTTGAGCTATACTTTCTTGTAGGAACCCTTTAGAGAAGCTTTTTTCACTTAAATTATGCAGTTCTAAATTTGTTAATCATGATACAAATTATATATTCCATGCATGTTTCTATTTAAATATTTGACAATCCACATATCCCACAAAATTACAAAAATCCCACAATTTACAATTAGTTATTGGATCACAATTTGATTTGTCATTCATTAACCTAATTCATTGGAATTCATTGGAATTAGGTTATGACGCCTTCAATGTTTACGTTTTGCCTCACCCGTATGGCAAAATCGCGTCCACACGTACATTCAATGCTCGCCCGAGGCGCCTTTGAGCACGCCAAAATACCGACAGGGTTCCGGTTCGCCCACATGCCTCAGCGAACAGTGTCCACACGTGCGAATGCAAGCCCATACACGTATGCTCACCCGAGGCAAACGTACGTGTGTACACCGTTTTAGATGAACGCTCTCGTAGAGATGCCGATGACGTTGGAGGTGTGTACTTTTTCATATCCACGTTAGAGGTGTGTACTTTTTCATATCCACCAACGGTTGAACATAACCTAACAATCGAAATAGAGCTACTTATTTCCTAGAGCTAAAATATTCCAAAGATCGAAATAGAGCTCTTTTAGCACACTTGAAATTTGGACAATATGAATGTCAACAATGCTTGCCGTCGTCGACTGCGGAAAAGTTCGCATAAACGAAAACGTACCTTTAGATGAACGCTCTCGTAGAGATGCCGATGACGTTAGAGGTGTGTACTTTTTCATATCCACCAACGGTTGAACATAACCTAACAATCGAAATAGAGCTACTTATTTCCTAGAGCTAAAATATTCCAAAGATCGAAATAGAGCTCTTTTACTTTTCCTCTACCGACCACGACAGTGTTGCCACATTCCTCATTCTTCAATCGCGGCATTGTCGGACTTCTTCCCATGTTAATCTTATGGGTTTATTTTTACTCCCTTGGGAGTAAAAGTGATCACTTTTCCCGCTGGGAATTATTTTTAGTCCCATGGGAGGAAAAGTAGTACTTTAGTATTCGATTCCAGGGTGTAAAATGAGACTTTTGATAGTAGGTGGAGGAAAAAGTATTATTTTTCTCTCCCCCATGTTTGCACCCCTGCTATCCTAAGCTTAAGATTTATCATGGCTCCCTGTATTTTATTTATTTATTTATTTATTTAATTACAATATGGGCGCATACAGGGCAAGCCCCAAAAATTGCTCCCCAATCAAAACAATAGAAAATACATCAATTCCTTAAAAATATATATTTTAACACAATAAATAAAATATACTCCTGAAAATAATAAAAATAACAAAAAAGCAAACTACAAAACTGAATAAAGTTATAAAACTAAGCGTGATAAACTAAAAAAAAAAAATTAATAATAAAACTAAAAACTAATAAAATAAAAATAATAAAATGATAATCAAAATCTGAATAATATAATACGAATTTAGATAAAATTAATTGAAAAAAAGAGATGCAAAAATAAAGTCATTACTAATAAGAGGAAATTTATATAAATTTTATGAGAGATGAAGATACTGATGATGATGATGATGATGCTGGAGATGATTCTGACAATGAAGATGATGATGATGAACTATGGAGACCAGGGTGAAGAGAAAAGAAGATTCAAAAAAAAGATAATAACCTACATAGAATTACCGGCGGAAAGATGGTGGGTATAGGGCTGCACAAGCTTTCTTGAACTGCAAAGTTGACAAATGAAATGGATCAAGATGAGCTCCACAAAGATTAAAAAGACACATCATACGATTAACTGGAGAATTATAGTGATTATTGGTTCTGCACTGAGGAAGCTGGAACCTAAAACTGGAACGCCGAGCCACTTGGGGGACATAGATGTTAAGCAAAGAAAGAAGGTAAGAAGAATCAATCCTTCCATTTAAAAGATTATACAGGAATACAAGCAATCTGCAGTTACGTGATGCCCCGAGGGATTGCATTTGAAACATTACTCTCAGATCAGAAGTTGGGTAATTGAAAGGACAAACTGCATTGAAGTGTTTAAAGTACAAACATCTTAAAAATTTATTCTGGATTTTCTCAATCTCCACACTCTGAAAAACTAGATAAGGATGCCACACCTCGGAGCAATAATTGAGCAAACTTTTAACAAGTGAGTTGTACAACAGAATAAGAACTGAAATTTCATTGAAATGAGAGCAAGTTCTGCGAATAAATCCTATTTGCTGGCACGCCTTGGAGCATAAATTCCTCAAATGAAAATGAAACTTAAGCTCAGAATCAAAATACACTCCAAGGTCCTTAAATTGATCAACACGCTTGACTACTAGATTATTGATAGTATAAACAGGAACCTGGGGGTCTCTCTGCCTTGTGAAAGTTACAGTAGCGCATTTATCAATGTTGATCTTCAGCTGGTTTTCACTGCACCAGCAAAATAAGCCATCCACATCACTCTGAAGCAATCGACAATCATCCTCCGACTCAATCACCTTGTAGATTTTTACATCATCGGCATAGAGAAGGCAAGAAGAATGCTTTAGGACTCCAGGCAAATCATTTATGAACAGCAGGAAGAGTAGAGGACCCAGATTAGAACCCTGCGGAACGCCTGACGAACCAGCATAGAATTTAGACTGGTTACCACCAAAAGAAACAGATTGAACTCGGTCAGACAGATACGAGGAGATAAGCCCAACACTTGGAATGGAAAATCCAAAGAGTGACAATTTATTGCACAACACCCTGTGGCTCAGAGTGTCAAAAGCTTTAGAAAAATCAGTGTACACAGTATCAACACGCAAACCCCTATCAAGATAGGCTGATACCTCACTTCGGAAATGCAACAAATTGGTGACAGTAGATCTCCCAGGCAAAAACCCATGCTGATGTTCAGTCAGTAATGGTTTAACATGACCAAAGATTTTCTTATAAATACATTTTTCAAAAACTTTAGCAAAACAGTTTATTATAGAAATGGGCCTGTAGTTATTGATAGCTTGTCTACTACCAGCTTTGAAAATTGGAATTACCTTGGCCTGCTTCCACAGATCTGGGAACGTAGATGTCTTTAGTGCTAAATTAAAAATTAATTTAAGTGGTTCCAAAAACAATTCACAGCAACCCTTGACAATATAAGGTGGGATACCATCAGGGCCAACTGATCCTACCCCCTTGAGACTTCTTATGGATAAATAAATATCATCTGACGAGATTGCATCAATGTGAAAAGGAGAGTGATTGATCAGGTTGTCTCGTGCTTCAGTGTTACTGTCACTTTTGCTAAATACAGATGAAAAGTATTCAGCAAAACCATCCGAAATGTCATTGCCAATGAAAACTCTATTATTCCACTTCATCACATTCTCAGTACGTCTCATTTTACGTTTATTGTTAATGTAGGTCCAGAAACCTTTCATATCACCCTTAACGCTCATTTGAACCGAATTTATATAGTTATGATAGGCTGCGGAAATTTTTCTTTTCAAACCTGAACGTAGTCTCCGGAACTCCTCATCATGATAAGCAGAGACTCTTCTCCTCCTGGCACATCTGTTCTTTCGGTTTATGTCACTAATTATATCCTTGGTAAACCATTGGGGATACTTACCAGTTGCATTAGTAACAGCTCTCTTTGGAACAAATAAATCAAAACAGGAATAAATGAGTCGATAGAATGATTCGGTTGCCCCATTGACATCCGAGGACAAATAAACTCCAGACCAATCAGCATCTCTTAAAGATTCATAAAGACCAAAGAAATCAGCTCTCCTGAAATTATAGTACAGTTTGTACAATTCATCAAGGTGATCAGATCCAGCGCAAATTATTGGAAATGAAACAGAAAGAGTTGGATGATGGCTATCCTCAGCCACAAGAAAATCATCAGATCTCACCACCTCAACATCAAACGAGCTCAAAACTAGATCCAAGGTTCGACCATTACCATTCAAAACCCCATTACGAGACTCCAAACCAAGCACTCCCATGAACTGACCCAAAGCGACCGCCAGACGAGAACCGCCACTGAAATCAAAATCGGAGCAATTGATCTCTGGGATATTCCAGTCTCCAACAATTAACACATTACCACCAAAAATATCATTGAAAGATTCAACCAACTCAAAATATTGAAGGTAGGTTTCAAATGAAGTCGATGGTTTAAAGTAAACAGAATTTATGTAATATTGTGCATTATTTAATGAAATCTTGATCCAAATTGATTCAAAATTAGGTGACGATAAATCAGACAGTAAAGTTGCATTCAATGAGCTACGTACAGCAATCAGAACCCCACCTCCCCTCAAACCTAGATTGCCCGGCCTATCCTTACGAAAAACAGTATAACGCTCATCAAATAATTCATCATTATGAATCCCATCATGTAACCAAGTTTCAGTGAGAATTATTGCGTCAGCATCACACTTCAATACCTCCCGGGAAAAACATGGAATTTTGGAGCGAAGTCCTCTTACATTCTGATAAAGAATATTAAAATCCAGAATAATTTATGAAACTATGAAGAGAGAGAAAGAGCGAGAGAGAGAGAGAGAGAAAAAGAATAGTATGATGAGTAGAAAGTGAAGATGAAAGAAGAATACGAAAGATGGAGAACAAGAGAGAGACTGAGAAAGATTAAAAAAAAAATTTACTAAACTTATTTATTTATTCAAATAGCACCACGGACCACAAACAGCCCAAGCCTCCCAACCCTAAGAGGGTTCGAGAATCAATTTCGCAAATAGAAAGAAAAAAAAAATCACTTGAAGTTACTGTTAACGACATTGAAAGGACCAGTGTGATAAGAGCCCTGATAACAAATCGTAACTACAATCATAATAGCAGTAGGCCTATCAATTATCTTGAGTCAAACAGAGAGCATCACAGTTACTCCTACATAAGTCAACAATAGAGAGGAATGAATAAATAACGAATCCACAAATGGAAGGAAACCCAAGCTTCAATAACAAAACATGATTACAAAATTATCCAATAGTAGCCCGTTCTCCGAAAAGGTCTATTTTGAAACTTGACAAACTGAAAACCTGACCGAGTGGAATCTTGAAGAAATAAAAATCTGGTGTGGCGCACTCACACAACTTTCCTTGCTGTTATGAATTTCCAGCTGTTTTTACAAGGGCGTATTCATCCTTTTAATGTTCTTCAGCGAGTTATCCCAGGGTTGAGACCTAGTGCAATCGAATCATCATTTCATAAACCTACTTCGTTCAAAACTTCGTGAGAATCGTTAGAGCCGTTCTCGTGTTCCAGTCACATACATATATATAAACATATAAACATCTAAAGATCCAAACATCTGAACATATAAACAGTAATTGCTCGTTTAATAGTATAGGATATAGCACACTGTAAGCCTCTTTTCGTCCAGCTTAGAATAATGACAATAGTGAATTTTACATATATACTGTATCGTTGCATGTTAAAAAATACTCATCCAATTTAAAATTAAGGCATCAAACTCATAGCTATAACACAAGAAATTGTCATAGGATTGATTGATTATTCCCTATCATAGGTTATCCAAAACAGCCAAAAGTTATGATACATTTGGTATAAAAATTTGCAATAAATTACCTACAGATTTAATATCAGAGACAGAAAAGAAATTTAAGACGAGATTATTGAATTGGCTTGTGATAAATCCTTTTTATAGTTTTGAAGAGTTCTTTGAGGGTGAAATAATTGTTGCTTAGAGTTAAGAGGTTTCTATTTGTATTTATATATTGTTCTAAAGGCTCGAGTTGTGCTGTAAGGAATATGTTTTGTACATTCAAATGAATATTATTAATGTATTTGAAAAATCCAATTGACTTACAGTTTACTTAGGTACTGTATTATTTAAAGACTCAGTAATGTAATTTTGTATGTACAGTTGCTGTAAAATTTGATTTTATCTTTTGTCTTACTATAATCAATATTTGACTTTGCCCATTGTTCTAAGAATTTAATGGCAATAAAATCATATTTATTTATTTATTTATTTATAGTGATCGAGTTGATTTGAGGTCATTTTCATGTAGTCCATTTTGAATTTTGGGTTTTCGGGCCTTTTTTTGGGGCTCATTAGAGGGGAGGATTGTAACCCAGAAACGTCATCCTTCTCATATTACTACGCCACTGGCTTCAGTCATCATTAAGAACTCTCTCCCCTCGTTTAACTATCAATGCAGAAAGCAATTATTGTGCAATCCATGGATTCTCTGAAATTGATATTTTTTGTTGATTCTACGTTGAAATAAATTGTTTGGTTGATTGATTGAGTCAATGTAGTTTGAACGAGACTGGAATAAATTGGAACAACATACATGCTCTTCCACTATTCCATGAACAAACCTCATCAGTTGAAGTTTAATTACGTTTCAAAATAGTAAGAACACCAAGCAAACACAAAATTTGGTGGGATAGTTCGTGCTGAATGAAAATCGTATAATGTGGTGTACAAACAAGCAAGCGATAATACGATGTATCGAGCATTGAACAAACAACGATTTCGAATCAATGAATAGCTGGAAACTGCGATTTACAGTTGTCTAATTCGTACAAACAATAATTATGCTCGAGCTCAGAAACAGTCTGAAGATTTTAATTGTGTTGTGAAACTAACAACATAGACAAACTAGTCCGAGTGATGTCGGTTGACAGCCCACAAAAACGACATCCATGTCATACATCAAACATCACATCATTATATTGAAGTCAATTCAACTAACGCGGCTACACTTGTAGTTCTGTGAACAGTAGACCTAGTGCAGTTATAAACCACAGCCTCCTCTAAAGCTGCGTTTACATCAAAGTTATTAACAAAATGTTTACTTTTCCGTCCTTATAGTTTCTATTACATTGAACCTAACACATAAGTACATCATGTGTATGATATGTTATGTTCAAACTGATAGAATCTTTAGAGATTAAGTTATTAATATATTTCTTAATAACTTTGGTGTAAACGTAGCTTTACACTGTCTATTAGGGTAAATCGTGTCTGTATGTCATGTCGGCGAAACATCGGTGTGAAAATGTTATGTTCAATCTGATAGAATCTTTAGGGATTAAGTTATTAATATTTTTCTTAATAACTTTGGTGTAAACGTAGCTTTACACTGTCCATTAGAGTAAATCGTGTCTGTATGTCATGTCGGCGAAACATCGGTGTGAAAATGTTATGTTCAATCTGATAGAATCTTTAGGGATTAAGTTATTAATATTTTTCTTAATAACTTTGGTGTAAACGTAGCTTTACACTGTCCATTAGGGTAAATCGTGTCTGTATGTCATGTCGGCGAAACATCGCTGTGAAAACGACTAATGGCTGTTGGGGTTGTTGTATGAAAAAATGCTAACATCAGAAGGTAATCTCCTTCAAGACATACTGGCAACAGGGCAGCCTGAGTTGAGAGCAGAGAAATGTCGAGAGGAAATACTATGTTTACTCTCAGCTATAATTGCATGCAATGAATAGTCCACACAACAACTGATTTTCAACTAAATTACATTAAGATATTAATTGCATGCGTCATTGCATGCAATTATTAATAATCCACTCGACAGCTCATTTATGATGAATAATTCTATAGTCTGATTCCTATAAGGATTAAGTTATAACCATTTCGTTAATAACTTTGGTGTAAACCCAGCTTGAAGACGCATACCTCTTCAATGTCTTTGATTGAATACAATAATACCTTATACAAATACAGTAATAAGCTGGCTTCTCCACACATCTGTGTAATCACTTGTCAGCTGATTTATGATGAATATTCTATAGTCTGATTTCTATAAGGATTAAGTTATAACCATTTTGTTGATAACTTTGGTGTAAACCCAGCTTGAAGACGCATACCTCTTCAATGTCTTTGATTGAATACAATAATACCTTATACAAATACAGTAATAAGCTGGCTTCTCCACACATCTGTGTAATCACTTGTCAGCTGATTTATGATGAATAATTCTATAGTCTGATTTTTACTCTAATATTGGCGTATGAAGGAGACTCCTCTTCCTTTTGTATTATCCTTAAAATGCAAAATTTCAAAAAAATCTTATTAACACGTCGACACGATATCCAAAAAGGAACATACCTGTCAAATTTCATGAAAATCTATTGCTGCGTTTCGCTGTAAATGCGGAACATGAATATGAACATAAATATAAACATCAGTATTGACAAAAATATAAACATAAATGAGAGAAATGCCAAACCGTCGACTTGTATCTTAGACCTCACTTCGCTCGGTCAATTAATTGCATGCGGTAACACATGCGATTGATAACTCGAAGTGATAGTATCTTCTCCCGGCCTTTCTCTGCTTTCAACTCGTTCCGCATTTGATGAAAGTTGTTCACAACAGATGATTAGCATGATTAGATTTACTCTGATGGACAGTATTAGAGGAAGCTGTAGTTTGAAACTGCGCGAGGTCTACTGTTCACAGAACTACTAGTAAGTTCAGAGTTTCCTGACGTCCCGGGAAACCAAGAGAAAAAATATAAAACTGTTTCCATAATTATTTTCCTCAACTCTGTATTACACATTATCATTAACATTGTCCTGCTACTGACACTATCACGCCCACAGCACCACACAATTAATATTGGTAATTTACAGATAACAGGAAAACTGAAGAGTAAAATGATAATTAAATTGTTCCATGAACAACATTTTTGGTTCCAGCTTGTGAATAATAATCGCAGGTTGTATAACAATAATTCTCTATTTTGTTCCAATGTCAGTAGCAATCATTCTTACAAAATTTTCCCGGAAAGTACTGAAATCTTACAAAAACAATAATTGTTTTAAAGAATAATTTTCCGGGAAAATTTTGTAGGAATGATTGCTACTGACATTGGAACAAAAGAGAGAATAATGCGTCAATATTGTTATATACATTTTTCGTTTGGAATAACACATTATTGAAAAAAACGACAAAACCTTCAACGCCTACGCTGTGATTCTATTGTAACTAAAGTGGGAGAGAAATTACTTTTAACACGGCTCTTTCTCGAAGAAGGAGAGGTCCGATGCTCTATCCTCCACTAATCACTCCCACTACCTAACAGCATTCTCCTTCTTTTGTGTCTGTGTGAGAGAGCTTTCCAACGCGACGCACCAACACTCCCCTTGCAGCTATTGCTGGCAATGTTCCAAGTCATATACTGGTCAGCAGGTATAATATTGTTTCCATCATAAGAGCATGAAGCAGAATGACACGACGCATCCAATTGTGCGCAGGATGTCTGTCTGTGTCTACGCTACAAACTGTGGAGGGAAAAATGAGTTTCTCCTCTTCATGTTAAAAGTAATATATCTCAGACTTTAGTGATCCCCTGGGTTGGAGAACTGTCTCAGGAACTGTTGTATTGTGATGTTTGAAACCCACCCACAACATGTAATTATACAGAGTTGGTAAAAATTATGGAAACAGCTAAATATCTCAATAATAATTGAGTATCTCAATAATAACAGCACAATCAATTTATAGAACTAATAATATTATTAACCTACACATAACTCAAGAAACGTCAAGTTAAATAAATGACAGCATGCTTACATTATTGGAATTTTTCAATATTTGCTGGCTGAAGTTTTTAAAAGATTTCTTTTTATTGTCACTGCCACCTGCCTCAACGATAAAAATGTATTATTACAGTTGTGTAAAACAATTTTTCCCCTTTCCTTTCTATTTTATTCCTTTCTAATAAAAGTTCGTTGTTTTCCCTTTTTTCATCCATTCTCTATCAAAATCTGATGTATATTTCTCATTTTCTTTTTGCAATTTGTATTTTTTCTTCCATCTTGTAATTTTTAAATCTTTAAAGTGTAATATTTATTTTGTCTAAGTTTATTTATCTTTGTTACTCGTATTTTTTGTAACTGGGCATCCGCCGAAAAACCTTTGGGTTTGGCAGGACCCTCAATAATTGTTTGTATTGTGAATGAAAATTTTGATTTTGATTAATTTCACAAGAATGATAAAGAACTTTGAGGGTCCTATTTGAAATCAAAAATTACTCTGACACTTGAAGGTGGTCATGTGATACATGATTTCGATACAGGGTTCCAAGAGAAAATGATGGCGAAACCCGCACATTGATATCTCAACCAGTAACAGCTTGTTCATGTAAAGTTCTGAATTATGTTGCTAATATGTTGTATAAATGTAATGTTGTTAATATCATTAACCAGCTGAAATCTCTTGCAGCGCATAGAGGTCTGTCTGTGTGATAACTTCCGGAAAGCCTCAGCTGATGTTATGAATGAATAAATGGGAAAACGGTTGTAATTGCATGCAATGAATTCTTCAGCTGACAAATAATTATTGAAAGCTTGAATTATTAATCACAACAATTCGATTCCTATGCACTTTCAATGTAATCTGTTATGTCATGAAAAAGGACGAAGGAGTGAGTCAATTTCGTTGACCAACGAACTTGACCTGTGGAAAGGTTTAAGGAATGAGTTTTCAAATTTCGATGCAAGCTGATTGATCAATTCTTTCTAAAGTTATTGTAGAACATACACACAGACGGATTACGACCTTGGCCTCGAGTAAGTTGAAAGTGAGAACTCGCTAACGCTCGTTCAAAAACACGTTTGTTGATCAACTAGTCGTATCCCATCCGAAACTAGTTTTGTGAAGCTGAAGCTTGCAAAACGATTCGTCAGCAAACTCTATAGACTATGGACACAATCATCCAATTTAAATCGGAAACAACGTGAGAAATAAATAAACAAAACTGATCTCGTTCGAGCGGACATTTATTGAGTGAGCATTGTCACTCAGTGATTATAGAATGTACATTCTATAGTGAGGTCCACGTTATAAAGGACGATAGGAGAACAACGTTGCCGATCCTCTGTCTTGTCAATGCCTTCTATGGATGGTAGTTGATACAGGTTTATCGATGTAATATTAACTGTTCATTCTCGTTTGGAGTGATCAATATTATATTCTATTGAACAATAGATTATATTTTTCAATAATTTCATAATTAAGATGAAATATTTTACTAGTAGTTCAGAGAAAAGTAGAATTTTCACTCACTAACATCACTACTCACACACGCCCGTCTATTCACACACAAACACACAACAAATTGGATTTAGAGTATGATCATATGAATGCAATAGGATCGGTGGTGGACGCTGAGAAATAGAAGTTCTTTACATTTTTGAGCTAGGATGCACGGTTGAAGAGATAATTCTGAAACTTGAAATGTGGGTCTTGGGGGGGGCGGAAATGATTGAATCAAAAAAATCTGGTGTGGCGCACTCACACAACTTTCCTTGCCGTTATGAAAATTGATCACCTGACGCTGGTGTTCCCGCGCATCTCAAGTCTACTATTCAAAGATTTGAGCCAGCTGGTGACAGGGCAATAACGCTGAATGATTTAATAGAATCAACAATAATTTGCAATTGAATAATCACATTTTCTCGAATTTGGAGCTTATTTTCAATTTTAGGTGGAAATGTTACTAAACATTAATTGTAGAGATTTTCATGCTCAATCTACTCCACTTGATTTTTTTTTCAATTGTATATGAAGCCTGATAATTGACAATCTATCTGCATTGATGGGGCGGAGCTCCTGAAATTTTTACAGATATGGGATTTGAAAGAGCTTATCGATGACTATTTTGGGTATGAATTTGATCAAAATTGTTGGAGCCGTTTCCGAGAAAATCACGCAAAACCCTGTTTTTGACAACATTTCCGCCATTTTAGCCGCCATCTTGAATTGCATTTGATCGAAATTGTTCGTGTCGGATCCTTATAGTGTAAGGACCTTAAGTTCCAAATTTCAAGTCATTCCGTTAATTGGGAGATGAGATATCGTGTACATACACTCATACACACACACACACACACACACACACACACACACACACACACACACACACATTCAGACCAATACCCAAAAACCAGTTTTTTGGACTCAGGGGACCTTGAAACGTATAGAAATTTAGAAATTGGGGTACCTTAATTTTTTTCGGAAAGCAATACTTCCCTTACCTATGGTCATAGGGCAAGGAAAGTAAAAAATTTTAATTTTCAACATGTGATGTATGAAAAAAGACCGCCTTGGAGCGCTGAAAAAAAAGTTTCTTAGGATGCACGGCTAAAGAGATAAGAAATCTGAAACTTGAAATTTTGGGACTTTGGAGGGAGGGAATTATTGAATTCTAAAATTTTCAACATATGATATATGAAATAAGTTAACCTTGGAGCGCTGAAGAATAAAGGTCCTCTACACTTTTGAGCTCGGAAGCACGGTTGAAAAGATAAAAATCTGAAACTTAGATTGGGACTTGTAAAAAAAATCTTATTTCAAAAATTAGAAAATTTTCAACATGTGATACATGAAATAATACCGCTTTGAAGCGCTGAGAGGAATGATCCAAATTTGAACCTGATCTGATGAAGTATTGAAAAGTTAAGTTGATCTTTAGGGTAAAATTTCCGAATAAAGGGCCGCCATCTTGAATCGGGGATGAATTAGAAGATTTTGAATACATACGCTCCTGCGCCTTGTAAACCAAATTTTATCCAAATCGGACCATAACTGCGACTGTAACTGCGATACAAACAAACAAACAGACAAATGCCGATTGACTTGAAACAGAGTTCGCTTCGCTCATTGAATTAATTTATTATCAATTCACATTGTTAAAAGACGATCTGGCAACAGAGCAAAGCGAGAAAGAGATAACCTGATATGAACCTGATAGATCAAAATTTAAGGAATTGCTGAGAGCATATTTGATGGAAATAGCATGCTACAATATAGACGAGTTTACTGTAAAAAAATGAATTTTATACAGTCACTAATTTCTCTTTAGCTTTAAGTTAGTTTTTGACTTTTTCATGTACATTTTCATGTATGTTTTGGAAATAAATAAATGATTGATTGATTGATTGATAGCGCTAATCGCTCTGTTGAATGATAGACTAGGATAGAAATACCATTGATAATCAAACACTGCCATTAATACGTGGACCTCACTATAAATATACTGTTGTCACAGTGATCCAGCGGTTCATTGGAAGCTCTGGGATGACGATAGTTATGGCGTAGACAAAAACTGATTACTCCATCTTTTCTCAATGGTTATGGTAAATATTGTATCAATAACACAAAACAATGGACCAGAATCGAATGAGAGCGTGCTGTTCTAATTGCTGGATGTACTGAGTTCCAGAATCAACACTCGTTGTCCAACATTAATTACTTTTCCTACAGTTACCCAAAAAATGCTCATTCCCGCATCAATCATAGTACGCAAAGAATCACTTTTCCGCTCTAGTGCGGGAAAAATTTTTCTGCACTCCAGATTTGCAACATGGCAACGCAAAATACTTAGTAGGTTATATGGAGCAACAGTGCAGCAAAATCAAAATGAAGTTGGTAACAGTGACTGCTGTGGCTGCTATAGTGAGCAAGGTGCAACCAAGCACAACGCGCTAATTATTAGTATTAGATATTATAACGAAGGACAACATTTTTTTTTCTATTTGGCAATAAATTCAGGTTTTTATCAATAATAAAATTACACAGAAAAACATTTGATGGTTTTCAGGCAATTTTACCCATAATTACCCACTTTTCATATTCAATGGTAACTGTAGGAAAAACTTAATGTGAAATACGTGCGCAAAGTTCCTCTGCTGCACTCAAGAAACCATACCGCCCTCGCCTACGGCTCAGGCGTAAACGTTTCTTTCGGTGCAGCAAACTGTCACTTTGCGCACTAGTTGCACAAATAACTATTTTGTTTGCCTAAAAGATTTCCGCCACCGAGCAATATGCTGGGAATCAATATCGCTCGTTCTATTTGCGAAGCAGAGTGTAAGTAAACAGGCGCGAAATGGGGCAGCTATGTGTTTCCTCGTCTAGAGATTGTGACGATTCTGCAAAAACCTCCACTATCTGCCGAGGGTTTTTCCGATGAGAATTGAGTTGCTCTCATTTTCGCTTACAGGCTGCAACTTATACAGGATTGTTTCTGTTTATTAGTTATGTAATCTATATAAAAGTGAAATGGCACTCACTGACTGACTGACTGACTCACTCACTCGCAGAACTAAAAATCTACCGGACCAAAAACGTTCAACTTTGTAGGTATGTTCAGTTGACCCTTTAGAGGCGCACTAAGAAATTTTTTGGCAATATTTTTACTCTAAGGGTGGTTTTTAAGGGTTTAAAGTTCGTCTTTCAGCATGTATATTCTTCTTATTCTCTCAATTATAATAGAAAAAATCTGGTGTGGCGCACTCACACAACTTTCCTTGCCGTTGTGAAAATTTATCACCTGACGCTAGTGTTCCCGCGCATCTCAAGAGTCTACTATTCAAAGATCCAAGCCAGCTGGTGACAGGACAAATACGCTGGAGACACACGAAGTTTGCTATCTCTTCATAGTGAATGATTTAATAGAATCAACAGTTGCCAACAGTTTGCAATTTAAATAATGACATTTTCTCGGATTTCGAGCTAATTTTGTATTTTAGGTGAAAATGTTAGTGGACATTAATTGTAGAGATTTTCATGCTCAATCTTTTCCACCTGGAATATTTGTTTAAATCGTATCTAAAGCCTGATAATTGGGAATCTAAAATCAAAATTTGCATAGATGGGGCGGAGCTCCTGGAGTTTTTACAGATATAGGACTTGTGGCAGTGGATAGAGCTCCCAATGACAATGACTATTAATGACTATTTTAGGTATAAATTTGATCAAAATCGTTGGAGCTGTTTTCGAGAAAATCGCGAAAAACCCTGTTTTTGACAAAATTTTCACCATTCTATCCGCCATCTTGAATTGCATTAGATCGAAATTGTTCGTGTCGGATCCTTATAGGGGAAGGACCTCAAGTTCCAAATTTCAAGTCATTCCGTTGATTGGGAGATGAGATATCGTGTACTAGACGCACATACACTCATACACACACACACACACACACACACACACACACACCACACACACACACACACACACACACACACACACACACACACACACACACATACACACACACACACACATACTGACCAATACCCAAAAACCACTTTTTTGGACTCAGGGGACCTTGAAACGTATAGAAATTTAGAAATTGGGGTACCTTAATTTTTTTCGGAAAGCAATACTTTCCTTACCTATGGTGATAGGGCAAGGGAAGTAAAATCTACCGGACCAAAAACGTTCAAATTTGGTAGGTATGTTCAGTTGGCCCTTTAGAGGCGCACTAAGTAATTTTTTGGCAATATTTCCACTCTAAGGGTGGTTTTTAAGGGTTTAAAGTTCGTCTTTTAGCATGTATATTCTTCTTATTCTCTTAATTATAATAGAAAAATGTCCATACCATATGTTGATATAAAACTATAATCTAGAGAGAGTACCTCTTCGAAACAGTTGTTAACTGGTAACTAAATCAATAATTTTGTCAGGTTGCCATTAAGTTAAGTTGACTTTGTTAGGTTGGCACCAAGTTGAAGATTGAAATGCATTTATCGCGGAAAAATTGATTGGGCACTGCTACTTCAATCAGAGCTATTCCTGGTAATATTATATTACTAGCCGTCAGGCTCGCTTCGCTCGCCATATCCGTTTAGCCAGACGTTTAGTCTAGACCCCCGACTGGATCGTCCTAACATAATTATGACAAAAATGAAAAATGCAGGCGAGTGAAGCGAGCCTGCTGATCCCATTCTTGGACGATCCAGTCGGTTGTCTAGGGGGCGGAGCCCCCTGGCTAGACGGATATGGCGAGCGAAGCGACCCTGACGGCTAGTCTATCCTATACTATTAAACGAGAAACTTCTGTTTATATGTTTAGATGTTTAGATGTTAATATGTTCATATTTCTCCGGATCTCGAAAACGGCTCCAACGATTTTCACGAAATTCAGAACATGATAGGTTTATAATATAAAGATTCGATTGCACTAGGTCTCATCCCTGGAAAACTTCCTGTAGGACATTAAAATGATAATTCCTCTTTGGAAGAACAGATTTCGTCTTCTGTCGATAACAGATAAGATGCGTGTGCCTGTGTGGGAGATCAGCTGTGTAATCATTCAAACAGCTTACCGTATCTCGCGAGAAATATTATCTAGAAATTTTAAATAGACTCTATCAGAATAATCTAATTTGTTGACATGACATGGTCTATCACTCTGAATTAGAGTATATCATAATATTCAAAGTTGATCATTATTTTACAGTTTCAAGTGATTAGTGAGTGTTATTTTGTTATTCAATTTGGTCTGTAAACAATCTAAATTAGAACTTTTCTGTTTTTAAATATTTTGACTGAAAATTGGACCTGAATTCAAGTGTATGAAACATAACATACTTTTTGGACCATTTATAGTGTATAAATCAAAATTCGGAGAAGAAACAGTTTTGGGCTGTGGCTGTTTGTCCTTACCCAATCATTTTGATGAATTGTGCTCTGTTTATCAATAAATAAATAACGAGCGAAGCTCAGTGCCCCGATATTGGCAGCTAAAGACTTAACAATTTGTCGGTTGATACTGCAACTCAGTGGAGTGATGGGGAGAAAGTTTTGGAATGCATAGGTGACTCATTCACTGACACCACCACATTAAATAGTTTTGTGCAGCAAAAAAAAAACACTGTTGTACTTTTTACAACAGCGCGACTGCCGGAAGGTTAATTGGAAATTTTCTACACAATGAGCCATCCATGAACACGAGAAATCAGAGATTAATCAAACAGTTGGTTTCGACTCATCCAATTTTGAATATTGTTCTTTATTCAAACAATACTCATATATCCATTCTTCATATCAGACATTGAAAAGATTAATATTGTAAAAGGAAAACAATATTTAATATCAATATTGTAGAAGGAAAACCGATGCTATAGTGAAGTCCACATATAATGAAAGTGTTTGATTAGCAATGGTATGGCTATCCTTGTCTATCATTCAACAAAGCGGATAACGCTATCTCTTTCTCGCTTTTCTTTTTTGCCAGATCATCTTTTAACAATGTAGAATCAGTAATTAATCAACAAAATATTCCATTTCAATTGGGAAAACTCATTATTTAATTATTTAAATATATAATTCCTTGCTTAATAAAATATGATTGATTATTTTAACAGAGAATGAACAGTTGATATTACATCAATAAACCTGTATCAGCTACCGTCTATAGGAGGTATTGACGAGGCAGAGGATCGGCAACGTTGTTCTTTCACCTTCCTCCACTGCCATTATAATGTGAACCTCACTATAGTTCAAAACTTGTTTATTCTGGAAAAACTCAATTTTCAAATTTTCAATAAAATTTACGCAGAAAACTTCTCGTATATTAACGTTTTCAAGACCAATATTTAATATTTGGGAGCCTTATTCTCATAATCCGAGTTGATATTCAATTTTGATTGGAGTATTGTTTAATACAATTCAAACATTTTTCTATTCTCATTTTCCTCGTACCTGGTACTAGGAGCATAAAGCAAATAAGGGAAAATATGGAACAAAAACAAAATGCAAACAGATCAGATAGAGAAATGATTGCAGAATTCGTCATAAATCCGTCTCCATGTAAATATGAACAGACATGGCTGCCTAACAGGATTACGCGATGCAGATGACATACTATAAACATGTTAGTCGGAAAGTTTTTGCATTTTTGCTGGTAAGAAATTTCCCGGCTTAATTGAAAATCTGCACGATCGATGAAAAGCAATTAGAATACAGAATGCGTGCATCACTAGAGTGATTCAGAGGATGAATGGGAATGGAGTGGGGGGAGGAGGAGGAATGGGAAGAAAGAGGAGGAGAAATGGAAAAATAGAGAAGGAATGTGAAGGAGGAGAAATGGAAAAATAGAAAAGGAATGTGAAGGAAGAGAAGGAAAAATGGTAAAAAAGAGGAGTGGATGTGCACACAGTGAGTGACAGAGAGTGGGTGAGAGAGAAAGAGGAAGAGAAAGTGAGAGAGAAAGAGAAAGATAGAGTGAGGGAGAAGTAAATAGGTTGAGTGTTAGAGAAATATGGTATGGATGGATAATCAATCAATCAATGCTATTCAAATCAACACAATACAATCAACATAAAGAAATCAAAATCAATAAAAAAAAATCTGGTGTGGCGCACTCACACAACTTTCCTTGCTCATTGATCTATAAGATAGGCCTCATTCTTAAACGAGGATAATTTAGGGAAATAACATT
Organism: Nilaparvata lugens; assembly: GCF_014356525.2. Lineage (NCBI taxonomy): Eukaryota > Metazoa > Arthropoda > Insecta > Hemiptera > Delphacidae > Nilaparvata > Nilaparvata lugens. Next base: position 29,476,865 of record NC_052512.1, read on the forward strand.
ATGCCGATTGGCGGCTGAATAATTTTATTAAAACTACGATTATACTATTGTTATTGTTTTCAGAGTACATTTTCCTTTGTTTGAATTGTTATGAAATTTTAATAGTTGACAAAACAGCTGTTCTACAAATAAAATATCGACATGTGTTCTTTTGAATAAACTGCTCTACCTACCTACCTACCTCACGCACGAGAAGAAGGTTACAAAGTAAATTTCTCAAGGATGGGTTGGACCCCCTGTTGATTTCTCAGGGAGGAGACTCATGCCAGTTAATAGAGCTGATCTATAACTATACAGGGTATGAATTTGAAAAAAAATCGGTCGAGTCATTTTTGAAAAAATTGTGATAGAAATTTAACAAAATTCATTCTTCTCAGGAATATTATGGAGCTCCTGCAATTTTCCCAGAAATGAGACTTATGTCAGCAGTTGATAGGGCTTATAAATAGCTATCTAGGATATAAATTTGAGAAAAATCGTTAGAGCCGTTTACGAGAAAACCGTAAAAAACATGGTTTTTTATTCATCATCCGCCATTCTGAATTGAATTTCATTGATTTTTTTATTGTCGGATCCTCATGGTATGAGGACCTTAAGTTTAAAATTTCAAGTATAAGTTCAAAATTTCAAGTATATCTCATGGTGTAAGGACCTTAAGTTTAAAATTTCAAGTCAATCGGTTAGGAATGGAGTTATCGTGTTCACAGACACACACACACACACACACACACACACACACACACACACACACACACACACACACAGACCAACACCCAAAAAATCATGTTTTTGGACTCAGGGGACCTTGAAACGTATAGGAAACATGAAAATAGGGTACCTTGAATTTTTTTGGAAAGCAATACTTTCCTTACCTGTGGTAATAGGGCAACGAAAGTAATAAATTTCTAATAGAATACAAAAACAGGCTTCTTGGTGGGGTGTGCTGAAAAGGAAAAAAGGAGGAAAAATACCTAGCCAACTATGGTTCTCCATGTAATAGGCAGGTAGCAGGATGAGAAGGACAGACTATTTATTATTTCAAAGTCGATGCATTCAAGATTTGTAGTAAACAATAATCATTCTCCCAACTGAACAATAGTCTTATTTTCAAGCTTATCCTCTTATATAATGTAAGGATATATTATTTTCCTACAGTTACGTTGAAAAGTGGCCATTGCTGCACTGATTACAGAACGCAAAGAATCACTTTTCCGCTCTAGTGCGGGAAAAATTTTTCTGCACTCCAGATTTGCAACATGGCAACGCAAAATACTTAGTAGGTTATATGGAGCAACAGTGCAGCAAAATCAAAATGAAGTTGGTAACAGTGACTGCTGTGGCTGCTATAGTGAGCAGAGGTGCAACCAAGCACAACGCGCTAATTATTACTATTATATATTATAACCAAGGACAGCGAGGACTTTAGGATTTTAGGATTAAGGTTTTTATCAATAATAAAATTACACAGAAAAACATTTGATGCATTTCAGGCAATTTTACCCATAATTACCCACTTTTCATATTCTATGGTAACTGTAGGAAAAACTTAATGTGAAATACGTGCGCAAAGTTCCTCTGCTGCACTCAAGAAACCATTCGGTGCAGCAAAGTTTCACTTTGCGCACTAGTTGCACAAATAACTATTTCCTACCGTTACCTTGAAAAGTGACCATTCCTGCACTGATTACAGAACAAAAAGAATCACTTTTTCGCTCTAGTGCGCCTAGTATTACTTTGCGTACTCTTAATACTTTGTGTATTATCTTGCAGCCATTCCAATCAGCTGTTGACATTGTTGGCGTGTATTTTGAATGCGAATTTGTTCTATCTATATTTTCTCTGATTTTCAAATGAATAAAAATGAGAACTCATTGAATTATACATTTTGAATATTATTGAATTATTCATTATTTCAAATAATATTTTTTTCATTCATAAATTGACTGGTTGAAAAATTATTTAGAAATCAAGATTTACTCAAAATTATTCAAATTTTCAAATTTATTGGATTAATTGAATTTTTAATTATTAATTTTCAATCGGATTATCAAGTTTAAAATAAATAAAAGTTGTTAATAACAAAATTATACAGAAAAACATTTGATGGATTTCAGCCATCATTTTACCCATAATCGACCACTTCTCATATTCAATGGTAACTGTAGGAAAAATTCAATGTGAAATACTTGAGCAAAGTTCCTCTGCTGCACTCAAGAAACCATTCCGCCCTCGCCTACGGCTCGTGCGTAAACGTTTCTTTCGGTGCAGCAAATAGTCACTTTTCGCACTAGTTGTACAAATAACTATTGTTCCCCCTTATTCCAGCACACCCCAATATTCAGTTCACCCTTATTTTCTCCCTTCGTCTCATTATTAATCATTCTAAGCTGAGCTCTAATCTCATCTTGCAAAATTAAATTATATTCAATTTTTCCAAAAAGTGTTGAAGTGTAATTCATTCCACTGTAAATTTGACATTTGAATTGGGCTATGGGCTTTGAATTTCCCTTATTCCCTTGGACACCCTAGATCCTCCTCTCTATTAGCCGCATTACATAAAAACACCTGACTCACATGAGCTACTTTTTAAATTAATAGAAACAATATGAAATCTTTAAAAAACTTCAAAGTAGTTGAACAACTAGTTTCACCGATCACTGAAACTAGTTGTTGAGCTTTTTAAAAGTTTTTTTTTTAAATAAAGGGCCTTTAAGATTTTATATTGTTTCTATTAGCCGCATCACTTATTATAATTCACAATATCATCTATGTTTGTTTTTCCTATTCTTTTTGTTCATAATAATGTTATAAACATGAACTTTTGAATCAATCATTCGAGAATAATTCATTGATTCAAAGGTACACAACTATTGATTGGAATGGTTGAATGAGGATCAACAGGCACAGCCCAAAACTTTCCTTCACTTCATTCAACTTGTGTCCAATTAAAAAAAAAAATAATAATAATAAAATTTCAGAGCGAATGTAGAGTACTACTATTCCACTGTCACTCTGAGTATTGTTTTTATTTTGGAATAAAAATATGACTTCCATGAAACAAATGCCACACTTTATCTTCCTGCCATCAAAATTCAGATACGGTTTCCTCGAAAAAAGGAGTGAGTTTGGTGAATGATCCTTTCCAACTCTAATGAATTTGGATTCCCTCATATCACTTCATGATTGTGTAATATAAGCTCCAGAACTTGATTGCCAGATATCTTGATAAACTGATAATATCGGGGGACCAAACTTCGATCTGGAGTGTAAAAGCATAGTCAATTTGCAACGAAAGATTGAATTTATAGTTTGATTCATTTTTTCAGTCGTACAAATCGGAATCTAGGTTAAGGTACAATCTCTCATCAAAATAACAATTCATTCACACTTCAAAAAACAAACACACCATGATTAACAAATAGATAATATTCGATTTAGAATGATTTACTATGAATGCTACAATATTTGTTAATATACTATGTACCAAAGTTAGTAGACAGAAGGTTGGTCACTCATCTATAGTATTTTCGATGAAATGCAATTGGAGTGGGGGAACTGCAGCCGTGACGTAGGCTGTAGTACAGAGTAGCAGAATATCGCATTCTTGAAAATCATATGATTTCGTATAGTCAAATTATATAACACAAACATTTTCTGACATGCAAGCTTTCTGTTTCTGCTTTACAATAATTATTAAAACATTTGAATAATACAAGCATTTTGCCATATAAAAGCAAAAACCCTACCTCCTAACATTCCCTTTCAAATCCTTAAGGTTTCTTCATCTTCTAGGTCGTGTTTATATTTTGTAGTTTGGCTATACATCAGCTTGTGAATTTCGGGGATGAGATATTTTGATTCTCGTAGAACATGTGCTCGATACCAGCATGTTTTCAGTGCTTTTACAATGAATGAAATTCATCGGATTTATCGGGATCGGTTTATCGGTTTATTGCGATGCATTGGTTTATCAAGAGTTTTTAAGGGTTAATCTGAAATTATAATAGTATAATATTGTCTACTAACGCTTTTCCAGCTTATTAACTTTTTCGTGTCACGTTTTTAGATTCATGAAAAACTTTCAACTCCATTTTATTCATAAAAGTTGAATGAACTTGAAATATTTAACAACATCATTAGAATCGGTGATTCATTCGCTATAAGTATGGAGAATTTTAAAGTTCAAGGTCAATCTTGAGGAGATTAAACGACGATATATTTGAAGATACAGTGAATAAACTGTATGCTCAGTGTGGTTACTCTAGAACATTTTTACTACACGTGACGTCACGCTGGCGTTCCCCCCACCACTTTGAATCATACACCTGTGAGTGATCAACCTTTTGTCTACTAACGTTGACTATGTACTATTCTACACTAACAGCATCTAGTTAATATTCTAGACTTTTTGAAGTAAACATGTTTTCTAAAAAAAGTGAAATAAACAAAAATATGTTAATCTTGCTGGATTATTATTCTCGTAAGATCAGCTGAGGAATACTCCACACATGCACTCGCTCACTCACTCCAATTCTGAATTCACTAAATTCTTCATAAATCGAGGATACTCGGAGGCCTATTCTCAATTCTTCTAGATTTCATTACGTCGTTTTGAAATGGACCCTTGCAAAGCACGTGTTACCTGCAAGTATTTTCTAAAAAGAAGATAAATAAATTGAAATAAGTTTCTCTTGCTGATCTTGCTGAATTTTTCTTCTCGTGAGATCTGCTGAGGAATAACCCACACATGCACTCGCTCACTCACTTCCATTCCATTACATTTTGGTAGAGAGTTAGTGGGGAGGATATTTTTAATATTCTTTCCGAAGAATTGACATTGATATGTCCAAAGCTCCGCCAATTTATGTAGATGCATAACAATATGATTATTATCTATAGTTATTATATTACAAACTGCTTTTTCATATCATATACAGTTCAATAATTATTTTCTTAGTCTATATTATGTGAATTCATCTATAATTTTGCTGTATTGTAAGCTATTGTATATAAGTGTATAAGCCAGTATATATTGTAATCTACATAAATAAAGTACTCAATCAATCAATCAATTACGGTATCGACAGACGACAAAATTTCTAGCTGTTTTTCCAAGGACGTATTAATTATTATTCTTCTGAAGTTTTTCAGTGAGTTATCCCAGGGTTGAGACCTAGTGCAATCGAATTTTCAAATCATAAACCTACTTTGTTCTAAATTTCGTGAGAATCGTTAGAGCCGTTTTCGAGATCCGGTCACATTCAGATATATAAACATAATATAAACACGTATTCACATGAACAGAAATTGCTCGTTTAATAGTATAGGATATTTTCCTCTGTGGAGTAAATGCTAGTTCTATCCTTGAAGAAGCGATATATATATTTCCTACAGTTACGTTGAAAAGTGGCCATTGCTGCACTGATTACAGAACGCAAAGAATCACTTTTCCGCTCTAGTGCGGGAAAAATTTTTCTGCACTCCAGATTTGCAACATGGCAACGCAAAATACTTAGTAGGTTATATGGAGCAACAGTGCAGCAAAATCAAAATGAAGTTGGTAACAGTGACTGCTGTGGCTGCTATAGTGAGCAGAGGTGCAACCAAGCACAACGCGCTAATTATTACTATTATATATTATAACCAAGGACAACATTTTTATTCAATTTGACAATAAATTAAAGTTTTTATCAATAATAAAATTACACAGAAAAACATTTGATGCATTTCAGGCAATTTTACCCATAATTACCCACTTTTCATATTCAATGGTAACTGTAGGAAAAACTTAATGTGAAATACGTGCGCAAAGTTCCTCTGCTGCACTCAAGAAACCATTCCGCCCTCGCCTACGGCTCGGGCGTAAACGTTTCTTTCGGTGCAGCAAACTGTCACTTTGCGCACTAGTTGCACAAATAACTATTCTATTATAGCAGCACTAATATGAATGGAGTGCTTACGCTATAACGTGGATCTCCATTTCCAGAGAATTTCTCAGAATGTGTTAGAATCAGCTTCACTAGAATGAGGATGCTGGCACTTGAACATAACTTACAATACTGTTAGTCGCATCAGATTTGCAAGCCATAAATCAAACAGGAAACTGAAAATTAGTTCCAACAACCTCCGTTTCATGTCGACCAACTTGTTCTAAACAATTCGTCGACAACTCCCAACTCTAAACTTCAAAGTTGGCAAGCCTGTTTCTTTGCAATCTTATCAAAATGTCATAACTCAAGCAGAATAATCGGAACGACTCCCTAAAACAAGAAACGAACTTTGCAGCCAAACTGTTTTGTTGGAAACGTCAATCCAACTCTCTTGACAAGCCCTGTCCGTTTAGAGAACCTCTTATTTCCCCAAAAAAATACAGCTAAATAGTAGCTTCTCTTTAGTGGAGTCCACGTTCTATTGGCAGTGAAGAAAAATATTTATTTTTATTTAATAATTATTATTATTATAATTATTTTTATTAATATTTATTTTTATATATATTTATTTAATTTATTCTAAATTATTAGACTTCATTGACGTGGACCAATTTAGATAAATGACAAAGTCATAGTAGTACAATTACAAAGTAATTGATCGTACGAAGTGAAGTCTGAGATTCAAGTCGACGGTTTGGCATTTCTCTTAATGTTTGAATGTTTGATGTTTGTATGCTTATAAATGTTTATATGCTTATATGTTTATATGTTTTATGTTTATATGTTTATATGTTTATATGTTTATATGTTTATATGTTTATATGTTTATATGTTTATATGTTTATATGTTCATATGTTTATATGTTTATATGTTTATATGTTTCTATGTTTATATGTTTATATGTTTATATGTTTATATGTTTATATGTTTATATGTTATATGTTTATATGTTTATATGTTTATATGTTTATATGTTTTATGTTTATATGTTTATATGTTGCGCATTTACAGCGAAACGCGATAATAGATTCTCATGGAATTTGACAGGCATCCTTTTTTAATTGCGCGTCGACATATATACAAGGTTTTTGGAAATTTTGCATTTCAAGGATAATATATAAAGGAAAAAGGAGCCTCCTTCATATGCCAATATCAGAGTAAAAATCAAACTATAGAATTATTCATCATAAATCAGCTGACAAGTGATTACACAGATGTGTGGAGAAGCCAGTCTATTGCTGTATTTCCATAAAGTCTATAGTTTCAATCAAAGACCTTCTAAAGAAGTATGCATCTTTAAGCTGGGTTTACACCAAAGTTATTAACAGAATGTTAATAACTTAATCCTTATAGATTCTATTAGATTGAACGCAAGTTGACAAACACACATGTTCATCATGTGTATGATATGTTATGTTCAATCTAATATAATCTATAAGGATTGAGTTATTAACATTTTGTCAATAAATTTGGTCTAATCGCAGCTTTAAGGTCTTTGGTTTCAATATTTTGTTTTGCAGTCATGGTATTATTATGCGTGACCATCAGTACCAATATTCTCACATTCGAAAAAACTAATTTAATAAGTGATTAAAATAATCAAATGAACTAAATAATGCTGAGGAAATTATAATATTTTTGATTGAAAAAAAAAATTTCCATTAGATGGAAAGATTATCACGGAACTGGATGAATGTTATATAATTTCTTGAATAGAAATATATTCTATACATTGTTTGAATTAACATAAATATTATTCAATTATGGAATACAAATTCAAACGTGAATTGATTTTGTTAACATTTAAAACAATTGACATCAGGTACTTGTGGATGAGAATACTGCGTGAGGTCTACTGTTCACAGAACTACTAGTAAATTAAAAGTGGTAGTTCAAAGTCACAGAGACGGATAACATCAAGTGGAATCGAAAAAATCTGTCAGGAGAAAAACATTGCCGATCCTCTGTCTTGTCAATGCCTTCTATAGATGGATGTAATATTAACGGTTTATTCTCGTTTAAAAATTCCATTATATTTCATTAAAAAATAAATAACATTTTCAATAATTTCATAATGAATTTCCATGATTGAGATGGAATATTTTGTTAATTAATTATAAATTCTATCCTATCATAGAATTCTTAAATAGCGAACAATTTCTATATCTATATATCTGGCTATTTTTATATCTGGTTATTATGTTTTACGGATCTCGAAAAATAACCCACCCAAAATCAAGAACATAACCTATTTTCATGGACAAGTTATTATCCTATTATATTAAGCGAGCAATTTCTGTATTTATATATCTGGTTATTTATGTTTCACGGATCTCGAAAACGGCTCCAACGATTTTCACGAAATTTGGAACATAGTAGGTTTATGATATAAAGATTCGATTGCACAAGGTCTCATTCTTTGGAAAACTCGCTGAATGACATTGAAAGGATAATTTCTTCATCCTTGGAGAACAGATGATAATTTCGTCGTCTCTCGATAACAGAAGATGCGTGTGCCTGTGTGGGAGAGAGACAAAATTATTTCCAGCTAAGTAATCATAATCAATCAGCAAGAAATATTATCTAGCTAGACAATTCAATCGATTTGATCAACATGATCTGATTTGTTGACATGACTTGATAATCCTCCTAAACTAGAGTATATCTTAAATCTCTTCCTTTTCTTCCTCTTCTTCTCCTTCTTCTCCACCTCCGCCATCTTCTCCACCACCACCATCTTCTTCTCCTCCTCCTTCTTCTTCTTCTTCTTTTTCTTCTTCTTCTTCTTCTTCTTCTTCTTTTACTTTACCGCTCAACTACCTGTTCAGCGCACATCTGACATCTTTTTCCATCCTGTTCCTTCCTCCATCCCAATGTTTCATCCCTTTTCACTCTCTCCTCACGTAATTCTCTCAACTGTACACAAAACTATTCTCTCCCAGAATTATTCCCCAGCTGACAATTACTGCACTCTTGTTCTTCCTGTACAAACTCTGCAACACTGCAAGCCTTACATTCGGCCCGGGCAAGGCAATGACCAATCCAGTTTATTCTCTTTTTTCTCCTTGCCTTCATTTTCTTCCTCCTTCTCACCTTTTCTCTTCTTCCTTTTACTTTCCTTGCCCCATTAGGGAAAAGTATTGCTTCCCGAAAAAAATAAGGTACCCCAATTTCTAAATTTCTATACGTTTCAAGGTCCTCTGAGTCAAAAAAACTGGTTTTTGGGTATTGGTCTGTATGTGTGTGTGTGTGTGTGTGTGTGTGTGTGTGTGTGTGTGTGTGTGTGTGTGTGTGTGTGTGTGTGTGGTGTGTGGTGTGTGTGTGTGGTGTGTGTGTGTGTGGTGTGTGTGTGTGTGTGTGTGTGTGTGTGTGTGTGTGTGTGTGTGTGTGTGTGTGTGTGTGTGTGTATATGCGTCTGTGTACACGATATCTCATCTCCCAATTAACGGAATGACTTGAAATTTGGAACTTAAGGCCCTTCCACTTAAGGATCCGACACGAACAATTTCGATCACAGGCAATTCAAGATGGCGGCTAAAATGGCGGAAATGTTGTCAAAAACAGGGTTTTTCGTGATTTTCTCGGAAACTGCTCCAACGATTTTGTTCAAATTTATACCTAAAATAGTCATTGATAAGCTATATTAACTGCCACAAGTCTCATATCTGTAAAAAATTTCAGGAGCTCCGCCCCATCTATGCAAAGTTTGATTTTAGTTTCTCAATTATCAGGCTTCAGATACAATTTAAAAAAAATCAAGTGGAATATATTGGGCATGAAAATCTCTACAATTAATGTTCTGTAATATTTTCACCTATAATCGAAAATAAGCTTGAAATTCGAGAAAATGTGATTATTCAATTGCAAAGTGTTGGCAGCTGTTGATTCTATCAAATAAAATTAAAGAGATAGATGATTTCGTGTGTCTCCAGCGTTATTGTCCTGTCACCAGCTGGCTCAGATCTTTGAATAGTAGACTTGAGATGCGCGAGAACACTAGCGTCAGGTGATAAATTTTCATAACGGCAAGGAAAGTTGTGTGAGTGCACCACACCAGATTTTTTTCAGAGGAAAGGATGAGAAACATAACATGAGGGAAGAAATCAAGAAAGCAGTGAATAACATGGATCTCGGGATTCAGAACCATTTACTTGACTAAGTTTTATCATAGAGAAACAATAGAGTAAGTAGATATCCCTTGGTATAGGGAATTTATGTCGCAACTTTTACTGTTATCTCAAGCCGATTACTGTCGATTATTGTCAATTTTTACTGTTTTGTTGGGGTGATAGTGTATGCACGGCACAATTTGAGAGACTACCAGCGTCACACAGCTGCTTAGGAAAGAAATACGTGAACTATCGGCTTGGGTTAACAGTAAAAGTTGCGACATAAACGCCCTATACCATGGAATATCTACTTATGCTATCGTTTCTCTATGGTTATATCCAATTATTGAAATGTGTTTTAGCATGTGAATAATAACAATCGGAAAACACAGCGACGAAGTTTTAAATGTATGAGTTTGTGTCGGAGTGATTTTCACCCCGTGGAGGGAATTTGTGGGGGATGAGGAGGTAGTATAATCTCCTTTGCTGGCATCCTCCCATTAGTCTCATAATGTTTAGAGTAACAATGGAAGTCATTTTCGGACCCCGGCGAAAAATGTCTGGATATTTGCCAGATAATAAATCCCAGTCCACAGAGTCCACGCTCAGTATTTACGCTCCCCTCCATTCCAAACTCAAATGGAATGTTTATGTCAATCCGACGTTCGTTTGTTCACTTGGTCAAAGAGGAGCTGATCGTTACTATATCTCGCTCTCTATATTCCTGGGTCGTGAATAACGATAGAGAATTATATTCTTGTCTTTCACCTTTTTATTCTTATTCGCTTTCAACTACAGTGAGGTCCACGTTATAATGTCAGTGTTTGATCAGCAATGGTATTGCTATCCTTGTCTATCATTCAACAAAACGGATAGTGATATCTCTTTCCCGCTTTTCTCTGTCGCCTGATCGTCTTTTAACACTGTAGAATTGATAATTTATTGACAAAATATTCGATCTTCATTATGAATTAATTGAAGAATATAATTTTCCTACAGTTACGTTGAAAAGTGGCCATTGCTGCACTGATTACAGAACGCAAAGAATCACTTTTCCGCTCTAGTGCGGGAAAAATTTTTCTGCACTCCAGATTTGCAACATGGCAACGCAAAATACTTAGTAGGTTATATGGAGCAACAGTGCAGCAAAATCAAAATGAAGTTGGTAACAGTGACTGCTGTGGCTGCTATAGTGAGCAGAGGTGCAACCAAGCACAACGCGCTAATTATTAAGTAGATATTATAACCAAGGAAAACATTTTTATTCAATTTGACAATAAATTAAGGTTTTTATCAATAATAAAATTACACAGAAAAACATTTGATGCATTTCAGGCAATTTTACCCATAATTACCCACTTTTCATATTCAATGGTAACTGTAGGAAAAACTTAATGTGAAATACGTGCGCAAAGTTCCTCTGCTGCACTCAAGAAACCATTCCGCCCTCGGGCGGACGGCTCGGACGGCTCGGGCGTAAACGTTTCTTTCGGTGCAGCAAACTGACACTTTGCGCACTAGTTGCACAAATAACTATTCTCGCTTCACAAAAAAAAAAAATTATTACTTTAAACAAGAATAAACAGTCTATATGACATTGATAAACCTGTATCAGCTACCGTCTATAGAAGGCATTGACAAGACAACGTTGTTCTACTATCTTTCTCCACTGCCATTATAACGTGAACTCACTATAGGAGTACAATGAAACAGATAGAGATAGTGGGAGAGATCTCTCTCTCTCTCTCCAGGATCTGGAAAGTAAGAATAAAAACAGAGAGAGGAACAAAATGCACATTTCATAGGATTCTCTGTATTTCTCTCACACATTCCCATTGCACCAGTTTTTCACTTCCCATGCCCTATTACCATAGGTAAGGGAAGTATTGCTTTCCAAAAAAATTTAAGGTACCCCAATTTCATGTTTTCTATACGTTTCAAGGTCCCCTGACTCCAAAAACATGATTTTTTGGGTGTTGGTCTGTGTGTGTGGGTGTGTGTGTGTCAGTGAACACGATATTTCCATTCCTAGTTAACCGATTGACTTGAAATTTTAAACTTAAGGTCCTTATACCATGAGGATCCGACAATAGAAAATTCAATTCAAAATGACGGAAAAAATGGCGGATAATGGCTAAAAAAACCATGTTTTTCACGGTTTTCTCGAAAACGGCTTCAACGATTTTCTTCAAATTAATACCCTGGATAGCTATCCATAAGCCCTATCAACTGACATGAGTCTCATTCCTGGAAAATCGCAGGAGCTCCGTAATATTCTTGATAAGAATGAATTTTGTTAAATTTCTATCACGATTTTCTCAAAAATGACTTGACCGATTTTTTTCAAATTCATACCCTGTATAGTTCTATATCAGTTCTTTTATCTGGCATGAGTCTACTTCCTGAGAAATTAACAGGGGGTCCACCCCATCCTTGAGAAATTTACTTTGTAACCTCCTTCTCGTGCGTGAGGTAGGTAGGTAGAGCAGTTTATTCAAAAGAACACATGTCGATATTTTATTTGTAGAACAGCTGTTTTGACAACTTTTAAGAAATCCTAAGATTTCATAATTGAAACGAAGGAAAATGTCCTCTGAACACAATCACAATAGTATAATCGTAGTTTCAATTATTTAAATTATCCTCGTTAATGAGGCTTATAGATCAATGAGCAAGGAAATTTGTGTGAGTGTACCACACCTTTTTCCAGTTTTGTCACCCGATCAGCTGGATTGAACGTTCCACATTCGTGAGGTTAGGTTGCTGCGAAATCAACAATACGACAATCCCGCGATCATCCTTCAAACATATCTCGAACCTCTAGCGAACCTTTGCGTAACATCTCGTGTAAAGTTCATGACGGAGCGTGTGCGAAGCGTGATCGGGGCGCTTATATCTGTAGTTCTGTACGCACCTTTGGGTTTGGCAAGATCTAGACTTCCGTGTTGACGTATGCCGTGCCGCCATGAAGCACACATTGAACACTCCAACTTTCCACAGAAAGAAGACCTATTTTCATGGACATGTTATTATCCTATTATATTAAACGAGCAATTTCTGTATTTATATATCTGGTTATTTATGTTTTACGAAACGAAACGACTCTAAAACGGCTCTAACGATTTTCACGAAATTTGGAACATAGTAGGTTTATTGACCGAGCGAAGTAACGTGTAAGATTCAAGTCGACGGTTTGGCATTTCCTTTTACTGTTTAAATGTTTGTATGTTTAAATGTTTGAATGTTTATATGTTGCGCATTTACGGCGAAACGCGTTAATAGATTTTCATGAAATTTGACAGGTATGTTCCTTTTTAGATTGTGCGTCGACGTATATACAAGGTTTTTGGAAATTTCGCATCTCAAGGATAATATAAAAGGAGAAAGGAGCCTCCTTTATACGCCAATATCAGAGTAAAATTCAGACTATAGAATTATTCATCATAAGTCAGCTGACAAGTGATTACACAGATGTGTGGAGAAGCCAGTCTATTACTGTATTTGTATAAGGTCTATAGTTTCAATCAAACACCTTAAAGAGGTATGCATCTTAAAGAGGTAGGTATCAAAGCTGGGTTTACACCAAAGTTATTACAAAATGTTAATAACTTGATCCTTATAGATTCTATTAGATTGAACGGAAGTTGACAAACACACATCTTCATCATGTGTATGATAACTTATGTTCAATCTAATAGAATCTATAAGGATTGAGTTATTAACATTTCATTAATAACTTTGGTCTAATCGCGACTTAAGGTCTTTGGTTTCAATATTTTGTTTTGCAGTCATGTTATTATTATGCGTGCTCATTAGTATGAATATTCTCACATTCGAATAAACTAATTCAATAGGTGATTAAGAATAAACGAATGAACTAAACAATGCTGGAGAAATTATGATATCTTTGATTGTAAAAAATTAATTTTCATCAGATAGAAAGATTATCACGGAACTGAATCAATTATATTATATGGAATAGAAATTCAAACGTGAACTGAGTTTGTTAACATTTAAAACAAGTGACAACAGGTACTTGTGAATGAGAATACTGCGTGAGGTCTACTGTTCACAGAACTACTAGTGATATAAAGATTCGATTGCTCTAGGTCTCATTTTTTGGAAAACTTGCCTAACGACATTGGAAGGAAGGATAATTCATCCATGAAAAAAAGATGATAATTCCTGTATTTATATATCTGGTTATTCATGTTTTACGGATCTCGAAAACGGCTCTAACGATTTTCACGAAATTTGGAACATAGTAGGTTTATGATATAAAGATTCGATTGCACTAGGTCTCATTCTTTGGAAAACTTGCTTAACGACATTGGAAGGATAATTCATCCTTGAAAAACAGATGATATTTCCGTCGTCTCTCGATAACAGAGGATGCGTGTGCCTGTGTGGGAGAGAGACAGAATTATTTCCAGCTGTGTAATCATAATCAATCAGCTAGAAATTCTATCTAACTAGGCAATTTAATCGATTCGATCAACATAATCTGATTTGTTGACATGGCATGATAATCCTCCTAAACTAGAGTATATCATAATTTTCAAAGTTGATCATTATTTGACAATTTCAAGTGATTAGTGAGTGTAATTTTGTTATTCAATTTGGTTTGTATATAATCTAAATTATAAATTGTTTGTTCCCAAATGTTTGAACAGAAAATTGAACCTGAATTCAAGTGTACGGAACATAACCTACTTTCTGGACTATTTGTAGTGTATAAATAGAAATTCGGGAAAGAAACCGTTTTGGGCTGTGCCTGTTAGTACTCCCCCAATCATTTTTAAGAATTGTGTTCGGTTTATCAGAAGTCAATAAATAAATAACGAGCGAAGCTCGGTGCCCCGATATTATATCAATTTTCGGGAATAGAATAGTTTTGTGCTATTCCTGTTGTTCGTTCCTGATCATATTCATATGATTTGTCATATTGTATTAACAAATAGATGAATGAATAAACATTAATATACCTTTGAAAACTGTTTGAATCCCTGAATCTACACGTAAAACTTTCATTTAGGTAAGTGGAGCCTTCTGTAGTGAATTTTCCTAACCCCCAAGAACATTTTGAAACTCCAAGATACAAAGAGGAAGTAACATTAGATAACTTGACGTTTTCTCACTTATTCTTTCTCACTCTCTCCTCTACCTCATTATCACATTTCATCATTAAAAGAGAGGGAAAACACCGAATGACGTAGAACGATAATAATTTTTCTCTTTGCTCATTTTTAGGGGTGGTTGGGGTGATGGGAGGTAACCCCCCGTCCCACACTTTGCCAAGCTCGACTCGTTAACATGAATTGAAGCAGCGACCGGCGACTGGCAGAGATTTGTTAACGTCAGCTAACTGAATACTGTTATGAGATTGTTTTCCGTTTCAGCTGGACTGAATTCTGGCAGCCTGTTATACAAAGTGTTCGTTACTATATAGTGAGGTCCACGTTATAATGGCAGTGTTTGATTAGCAATGGTATTGCTATCCTTGTCTATCATTCCACAAAGGGGATAGCGCAATCTCTTTCTCGCTTTGCTATGTTGCCTGACCGTCTTTCAACAATGTAGAATTGATAATTAATCAACAGAATATTCAATCCTTATTATGAATATACATTATGAAATTATTGAAAAATATAATTTCTTGCTTAATAGAATATAATTGATTCTTTTAAACGATAATGAACAGTTAATTTCACATCAATAAACCTGTATTCAGTATTATTGAGATCATTTGATTATTTCTTATCACCTATCAAATTAGATTTTCACTTTTCTTGCCCTATTATCATAGGTAAGGAAAGTATTTCTATACGTATCAAGGTACTTGAGTCCAAAAAAAGTGGTTTTTGGGTATTGGTCTGTATGTGTGTGTGTGTGTGTGTGTGTATGAGTGTATGTGCGTCTGTGTACACGATATCTTATCTCCCAATCAACGGAATGACTTGAAACTTTGGAACTTAAGGTCCTTACACTATAAGGATCCGACACGGACATTTTCGATCTAATGCAATTCAAGATGGCGGCTGAAATGGCGAAAATATTGTCAAAAACAGGGTTTTTCGCGATTTTCTCGAAAACTGCTCCAACGATTCTTATAAAATCTATACCTAAAATAGTCATTGATAAGCTCTATCAACTGCCACAAGTCCCATATCCGTAAAAATTTCAGGAGCTCCGCCCCATCTATGCAAAGTTTGATTTTAAATTCCCAATTATCAGGCTTTAGATACAATTTAAACAAAAAATTCCAAGTGGAAAAGATTGAGCATGAAAATCTCTCCAATTGATGTTTTGTAACATTTTCACCTAAAATTGAAAATAAGCTCGAAATTCGAGAAAATGTTATTATTTCAATTACAAAGTGTTTGCAACTGTTGATTCTATTAAATCATCCACTATAAAGAGATAGCAAACTTCGTGTGTCTCCAGCCTTATTGTCTTGTCACCAGCTGGCTTGGATCTTTGAATAGTAGACTTGAGATGCGCGGGGAACACTAGCGTCAGGTGATACATTTTCATAACGGCAAGGAAAGTAGTGTGAGTGCGCCACACCAGATTTTTTTAAATGCGAGAATATTGATACTGATGGGCACGCCTAATAATACCATGACTGCTGTTACAACCAGGTAAATAATAAACTATTCGCAAACAATAGAAAGTATGCGATGAGCCCCAGAGTCAGCGAATCATGTCAGCAGCTCAACATCAATGTAAGAAATCAGGTTGAATCGATATATGAGAGAGTCAAGAGAATCATAATATGTTCCTCAAAACAAATATGATAACCATGAAGAAACCATTAATATTACAAAGTACAGAGTTACAAACGATTGCTAAAAGAATTGAAATTAGAGTTCATGAACTATAGGAAGTAGCGCTACCCCATTAATGTATTTCACTCGATGTTTTGAAGATGTCCATGTTATCAATTTGCGAAGAGAATATGTGGTTGAAGAAAATGTGGAAATTTGATGATGCAGCTTACCGAAATTAATAAGAATACTTTGCTGAGTGTTCATGATGGTTAGTCCAGTTTACTCAAATTCCATGATCCAGTAGTTAAATTCGTTGTACGAGCAGGTTGTGTTTCAAGTGATCTTTAAGTTATTCATATTCAACATGAATCAAAAAACCTGTATGGACAAATAACAATCTGATAATTCTACATACAAAATTATTACTTGTTGAAACAAGATAGTTTTGTCGGGATTTGTAAAATCAGGAACAAATCAAGAAAATAGTACATATATTAAATTGAGAATGAGATATCTAGAAAATAAAATAAATTCAGAGGCATCATGAAAGTAAGAAAGAACAGATGTAAAATAATAAAAATTGAATAATTGAGAATTAGTTCATTGAACGGTTGAAAAGGTTCGGTTGAAAAGGTTAGGTCTGGTCAGAAAGCAGAAGAATAATAACGTTTTGTAATTTATCTTTAGTTAAAGAGAATAAAAAGATATTCAATGAATTAGGAATAATGATCTGAATATGAAGAAATATTACAAGATGTTGAAAAAAGAATATAGATGAATTTTCCAGGACATGTGAACGTGATAAAATAAGTCTACAAGCTAAATCAAGATTGACAAACTTGGAAAAAGTTTTAAACTAATCCAACTGGGTTTAAAAGGACTCAATCAGAAATACATAAATGAGAGAAGGCCGAAGCCTATTTTGGCAATATTAACTCATATTGACAGATAAAATATTAATAAGTGAAATTCATATATCATTTTCAAGTCAAACAAAGCCAAAATTCAGAAGAGAAGTGAGTGACGATGCACACAGTTGTGAATGCAGCGTAACTATCCAGCTGTTCAACAGCAGTTTTGTCAACTAGCAAACCAAACTACAAAATATAAATCCTTCATGAATCACAAGCCGAATTTTATTGTGAATATTATAGAATTCAATTTTGGTACACTGCGAAACGAAATATTGAAACCAAAGACCTTAAGGATGCATAACCCTTGAAGGCCTTTGATTGAAACTATAGAAATCATAGAAATAGACACGGCTTCTCCAGAACATATGTGTAATCCACTTGTCAGCTGATTGATTATGTATAACTCTATAGTCTGATTAATCCTATCTTCAGAGCAGATGATATATATTTATAGTGATATCAGAGTATAGAGGAATTCTTTTTCCTTCCATATTATTATCTTTCAAATGCCAAAATATCAAAAATCTGGTGTGACGCACTCACTCAACTTTCCTTGCCGTTATGAAAATTGATCACCTGACGCTAGTGTTCCCGCGCATCTCAAGTCTACTGTTCAAAGATTTGAGCCAGCTGGTGACAGGGCAATAACACTGAAGACACACGAGGGCTGCTATCTCTTCATAGTGAATCATTTAATAGAATCAACAGTTGCTAACAGTTTGCAATAATTGGATAATCACATTTTCTCGAATTTCGAGCTTATTTTTAATTTTAGGTGAAAATGTTATTGAACATTAATTGTAGAGATTCTCATGCTCAATCTTTTCCACTCAAAAGTTTTGTATAAATTGTATTTGAAGCCTGATAATTGAGAATCTAAAATCAAACTTTGCATAGATAAGGCGGAGCTCCTGAAATTTTTATAGATATGGGACTGGTGGCAGTTGATAGAACTTATCGATGACTATTCTAGGTATAACTATAATCGAAATAGTTGGAACCGTTTTCGAGAAAATCGCGAAAAACCCTGTTTTTGACAACATTTTCGCCATTCTAGCCGCTATCTTGAGTTGCATTTGATCGGAATTGTTCGTGTCGGATCCTTATAGTGTAAGGATCTCGAGTTCCAAATTTCAAGTCATTCCGTTGATTGGGAGATGAGATATCGTGTACACAGACGCACATGCACTCATATATACAACACACACACAACACACACCACACCACACACACACCACACACACACACACACACCACACACACACACACACACACACACCACACCACACACACACACACACACACACACACACACACACACACACACACCACACACACACAACACACACACACACACACACACACACACACACACACAACACACACACACACACACACACACACACACCACACACACACAACACACACACACACCACACCACACACACACACACACACACACACACACACACACCACACACACACACACCACACACACACACACACACACAGACCAATACCCAAAAAACCATTTTTTTGGACTCAGGGGACCTTGAAACGTATAGAAATTTAGGAATTGGGGTACCTTAATTTTTTTCGGAAAGCAATACTTTCCTTACCTATGGTAATAGGGCAAGGAAAGTAACAAGCCTTGTGTATACATCGACGCGCAGTTGAAGAAGGAATATTTTTGCCAAATCTCATAGAATTCTATCAACGCGTTTGGCCGTAATTGCGTTCCATACAGACAGACAAAAGAAAATAAGAGTTAAAACATAGACCTCACTACGCTCGGTCAACTAAGTCTCTCTATCTCCCTCTCAGTCCTCACCACTGCTCCATCTTCTCTTATCTCTCCTGTCTCTTAAACTTCCAGGAACAGTTACGAACTAGTTCTTAATACAAGCGGGCTTCAGCAGCATCTTCTTCTTCTTCTTCTTCTTCTCTTCTTCTTCTTCTTCTTCCTCTTCTTCTTCCTCCTAGCTTCAGCGGCTAATAACACGTCATAGTTTAGCAACTCAAGTTTGCCACTTGATCTTAGCAGCTTAGCCGTGAACAGGCCAACAACACATAATTAATTATCCAATTGACAGCAAAATCAATACATCACTCATCGGTCTTTTGTGTGAAGACACTGATTAACAGTAATTATACAGAGTGTGTCATATGTGTGGCAACCCCTCGATAAGTTGAAGACTGTTGTAGAAATAATACAGTAACTTTTAGGATGAGTTATTGGTCGAGTACTCTACATTTTGACATACAACTGAATTTCAGCGTCTCAGAGGGGTGACTTGGGGGCTGCAACTCGAAAATTTCAAATGTCAACACCCATTGTGTTGTACATCATTTTGAAAGCCTTCTTGAAACAAGAAAGACGACATCAATAGAATAGCTTGAGTAGATATTATCCCATGGTAAAGGGCGTTCTTGTCGCAACTTTTACTGTTATCTCAAGTCGATTACCATCGATTATTGTAGATTTTTACTGTTTTGTTGTAGAGTGTATGAACGGAACAATATGAGAGATTACCAGCGTCACACACCTTTTTGGGGAAAAAATACGTGGACTATCGCGTATTTTTCCCTCAAAAACGTGTGTGACGCTGGTAATCTCTCATATTATTCCGTCCATACACTCTCACCCCAACAAACAGTAAAAAACTACAATAATCTATAGTAATCGACTTGAGATAACAGTAAAAGCTGCGACATAAACGCCCTATAACATGGGATATCTACTCAAGCCATTGTTTCTCTATGCTCGTATCCTAAATGACTGAAGTCATATCCTGATTGAAGTTTTAGTATTCAAAGAATGTGGGGTTGTAAGTCAAATATTTTGAATGTTATTTTCTACCATTTATTACTACCAAATATTTCTACCAAATATTACTCTACCATTCGACATACAACTGAATTTTAACTCTTCAGAGGGGTGACTTGAGGTTTGCAACTCGAATATTTCAAATGTAAAAACCCATTGTGTGACACCATTTTAGAGGCCTTTCAAGAACGAGAAAGATTACATCAATGAAAATCTTCTATGATACTTGTAACCAAAATGGCTGCTGATTGAAACTAACCCTCATTTTTTTGCAAACTGAAACTTTATTCAGCCGCCTCTTTTGGATACAAGTATCATAGAACATTTATATCGATGTCGTCTTTCTTGTTTCAACATTTTTGTCGATGCCATCTCCCTTGTTTTGAGAAGACCTTTGAAATGATGTACCACACAATGGGTGTTTACTTCTAAAATATTTTATAATTGAGTATATCTGATGTGATATGAACTGGTCATTCTTATTTGGAAAATAAATATTTTATTGTTGGGAGAACCATTTTTCTATGACGATAATTCCAGTGCACAAGTTCTTGAAAAGCGTTCCCAGTTTGAACATGTTCAAAAATATCTTGTCCGAGCTTGGTGCGACAACTTGATAAATTGAGAGTTCAGTTGAGAGCAGAAATGCAACGGTTTGCTTCAATTAAGTTCAAAGAGATGGAATCCATAACAATGTGATTATTGCTGGACTATTTGACTTTGAGGTTTGATCAAGTAGATTGGATTGTGGGAGCGGTAATCAATTTATTGATAGAATGTGATATTTTCAATGCATGACATGGGGAACTTCAATTACGACATCATAAGGACTTCAGTGACTGATGAAGGAATCTATCTATCTATTCAACTCTGTTACATCATAGATATGTAACAGATGTTACATATCCCTTGTAACAGATGTTACAATATGTTTATTGATGTAATATGGTTGATAGCCTGCAACCTCGCTTTGCTCGACACATCCGTCTATAGTGAAGTCCACGTTATAATCGCAGTGGTAGGAGAAGAACGTTGCCGATCCTCTGTCTTGTCAATGCCTTCTATAGACAGTAGCTCATACCGGTTTATTGATGTGATATCAACTGTTCATTCTCGTCCAAATAATCAATTAAATTTTATCAAGCAAGAAAAGCTCTTGAAGAAGGAGCAGCGGGCATTGTCATCAATGGTACCCATATCAACAACATCCGCTATGCAGATGACACTGTACTCCTGGCTGAAAGCATAGAAGACCTGCAAAGAATGCTAAGCAATTTGATAAGGACAAGTGAGGAATATGGGCTCACATTAAATGCCAAAAAAACAAAGTATATGGTCATTACAAAGCATGAAATTCCACAAGAGCACCTTTTTGCTGGACAGGATATGATAGAACGGGTAGAGGCATATAACTATCTGGGAACCCGCGTCAGCTGCAATGCAAGTCACATGCCAGAAATAAAAATGAGAATTGAAAAGGCCAGAGCTGCCTTTGTAAAAATGAGAATTGAAAAGGCCAGAGCTGCCTTTGTAAAAATGAGAATTGAAAAGGCCAGAGCTGCCTTTGTAAAAATGAGAATTGAAAAGGCCAGAGCTGCCTTTGTAAAAATGAGAATTGAAAAGGCCAGAGCTGCCTTTGTAAAAATGAGAATTGAAAAGGCCAGAGCTGCCTTTGTAAAAATGAGAATTGAAAAGGCCAGAGCTGCCTTTGTAAAAATGAGAATTGAAAAGGCCAGAGCTGCCTTTGTAAAAATGAGAATTGAAAAGGCCAGAGCTGCCTTTGTAAAAATGAGAATTGAAAAGGCCAGAGCTGCCTTTGTAAAAATGAGAATTGAAAAGGCCAGAGCTGCATTTGTAAAAATGAGAATGAAAAGGCCAGAGCTGCCTTTGTAAAAATGAGAATTGAAAAGGCCAGAGCTGCCTTTGTAAAAATGAGAACTCTACTGTCGGCTCGTGACTTGTCTATTGAGGTTAGTTGGGACCCGTCTCTTGAGGTGCTATGTGTTCCCTGTTCTCTTGTATGGGTTGGAAGCATGGACACTAGATAGGGAATGTGAGACCAGACTTCAAGCATTTGAAATGTGGAGCTACCGGCGGATACTCCGTATATCGTGGACAGATAGAGTCACGAACGTAGAAGTTCTCAGAAGAATGGGTAAGCAACTAGATATTGTGCGTGACATTAAAATACGAAAGTTGACTTACCTTGGACACATTATGAGAGGACCCAAGTACATGATTCTTCACCTCATAATCCAAGGTAAAATAGTTGGTAAGCGCTAGGTGGGACGCAGGAGAATGTCTTGGTTGAGAAACCTGAGGGAAGCGTTTAATTGCACAACCAATGACCTATTTAGAGCGGCTGTGAACAAGGTGAAAATCGCCATGATGATTGCCACCCTCCGAAATGGAGATGGTACTCAGAGAAGAAGAAGCAAGAAATTATTTTTTCCCACAGATACCTTGAAAAGCGACCATTCCCGCACTGATTACAGAACGCAAAGAATCACTTTTCTGCTCTAGTGCGGGAATAGTTATTTGTGCAACTAGTGCACAAAGTGACAGTTTGCTGCACCGAAAGAAACGTTTACGCCCGAGCCGTAGGTGAGGACGGAATGGTTTCTTGAGTGCAGCAGAGGAACTTTGCGCACGTATTTCACATTAAGTTTTTCCTACAGTTACCATTGAATATGAAAAGTGGGTAATTATGGGTAAAATTGCCTGAAATGCATCAAATGTTTTTCTGTGTAATTTTATTATTGATAAAAACCTTGATCCTAAATCCTAAAGTCCTCGTTGTCCTTGGTTATAATATATAATGAATAATAATTAGCGCGTTGTGCTTCGTTGCACCTCTGCTCACTATAGCAGCCCAATCACTGTTACCAACTTCATTTTGATTTTGCTGCACTGTTGCTCCATATAACCTACTAAGTATTTTGCGTTGCCATGTTGCAAATCTGGAGTGCAGAAAAATTTTTCCCGCACTAGAGCGGAAAAGTGATTCTTTGCGTTCTGTAATCAGTGCAGCAATGGCCACTTTTCAAGGTAACTGTAGGAAAAAAATTTTCTGCACTCCAGATTGTAACATGGCAACACAAATAGTTGGTGGGTTATATGGAGGATTAGTGCACGAAAACAAAAATTAAGTTGGTAACATTGACTGTGGTTAGATTTAGATGAGAATCATTTCAATGGCTACCCTACATTTATGATAAAATCCCAATCTAGAAATCCAAAACAAGAATAATGTTTATCTAAATCATAATTAAATAATAACTTTTCATCATTTAATAATAAATTATGTTTATTTTCCATTGACAGTAATAATTATTTCAACTCCAAGCAATGAGAAATGTAGCAAACACACATTTTGAAATTCGAATTTTCAGGTTAAATAATTACCGTTCGAAATCCATGTCGATAAAATCAATAAAATAACATTAGAATATACTATAATAAGATATTTTCTGTTGTCTATGTTATTTTATAAATATTTTTAGTTTACTTATAGTATTTTTCGGTAATTCTAGTTAATCATAATTCTGAATATCTGAATACTGTTTTTAGCTGGATGAAAGAACGAAGTTAGGTACGATTCTTCCCGCTAGGTCGCGCGCTTGTCGGTTCAGCCATTTTGCAGTCATCCAAACCAGCTTTTGGCGTGAATTTTGAATGCGAATTTTCTGTTTTATCTGTATTTTCTCTGATTCTTGAATGAATAAAAATGAGAACATTGGCTGAAAATTTTCTACTTCAATTGGATTATTAATATTTAAATGAATTAAGATTGTTATTAATAACAGCATCACACACACAAACATTTGATGGATTTCAGCCATCATTTTATCCATGATTACCCACTTTTCATATTCAATGGTAACTGTAGGAAGAATTGAATGTGCAATACGTGCGCAAAGTTCCTCTGCTGCACTCAAGAAGCCATTCGCCCTCGCCCACGGCTCGGGCGTTAACGTTTCTTTCGGTGCAACAAACTGTCACTTTGCGCACTAGTTGTACAAATAACTATTTCCTACAGATACCTTGAAAAGCGATCATTCCTGCACTGATTACAGAACTCAAAGAATCACTTTTCCGCTCTAGTGCGCAAAGTATTACTTTGCGTACTCTTAATACTTTGCATATTTTCTTGCAGCCATCCCAATCAGCTGTTGACATTGTTGGCGTGTATCTCGAATGCGAATTCGCTCTATCTATATTTTTTCTGATTTTGAAGAAACAAAGATGAGAACTCATGAAATTATACATTTTGAATATTATTAATTATTCATTATTACAAATAATTTTTTTTTCAATCATAATTGATTGGTTGAAAAATAATTTATAAATTGAAATTTATTCATATTTTCAAAATGAATGGATTAATTTTATTTTCAATTTGAATAAATTATCGATCATTTATTTTCAATTGGATTATCAAATTTAAGTTGTTATTGATAACAAAATTATACAGACAAACATTCGATGGATTTCAGCCATCATTTTATCCATAATCAACCACTTTTCATATTCATTGGTAACTGTAGGGAAATTTTAATGTGAAATACGTGCGCAAAGTTCCTCTGCTGCACTCAAGAAGCCATTCCACCCTCGCCTACGGCTCGGGCGTAAACGTTTCTTTCGGTGCAGCAAACTGTCACTTTGCACACTAGTTACACAAATAACTATTTTCAAAATCGAGTTCTTTATTGGCAATTACATTCTTCACATCACATTTCCAGTTTCATAAATAAGATGAGATATTATGTTAATTAATTCTACATTGATAAAGGACGATCTGCCAAAGCTAGAAAGAGATAGCGCTATCCGCTTTGTTGAATGATAGACAAGGATAGCAATACCATTGCTTATCAAACACTGCCATTATAACGTGGACCTCACTATAGCATTAGTGTCGGTCCCCCTCTCCAAAAATATTGGAATTGAATACCAGTTTAAAACAGAATTTTACCCACTTGAAGCACATCATAAGGAATTTGATAAATATATCAAACAGGTTGAACCCACATTGGAGGATGAAAGCCTCAATTGAGCATCAGAGATAATAATTCTATGATATTCGATTCTCATCAGGGCTGGAAGTGCTTACTCCTGCTGCTCCACCTATTGTGAGGTTCACGTTATAATGGCAGTGTTTGATTAGCAATGGTAATGCTATCCTTGTCTATCATTCAACAAAGCGAATAGCGCTATCTCTTCCTCGCTTTGCTTTGTTGCCAGGCCGTCTTTTAACAATGCAGAATCCTACTATATTAAGCGAGAAATTTATGTTTTCATTCATATAAATATAATATTTATGGCATAACAGCTGTGCTTAGTGAGAAAAGTTGTGTGTATTTTTGGGTTCAAAATTTTATAAAATAACTTGATTAATTCAATATGAAGTGATAATTGAGTGTTATATTTAAATATAGTTTTGGTGTTTTAATTTCTTTAAATTCAAAATTTTTAGCTTATATATATTTTTGGACGAAAATTGAACTTGAATGTTTTGCAGTAGAAACATAACCTATTTTTTGGACATATTATTAATAATTTATCAATATTTGGGAATGGAATAGATTTGGGCCAAGCCTGTTGTTCCTTCCTAATCATATTTATATGATTTGTGATTCTGTCCATAAATAAATGAATGAATAAATAAATATCTGGTTATTTTTATAAATGGTTATTTATGTTCAACGGATCTCGAAAACGACTCCAACGATTTTCACGAGATTTGGAACATAGTAGGTTTATGATATAAAGATTCGATTGCACTAGGTCTCATTCTTTGGAAAACTCGCCGAACGATATTAAAAGGATTATTCATCCATGGAAAACATATGATAATTCCGTCGTCTCTCCATGATGCGTGTGCCTGTGTGGGAGAGAGACAGGATTATTTCCAGCTGTGTAATCATAATCAATTGGCGAGAAATTTTATCCAGCTAGTCAATTTAATTGATTTGAACAACATGATCTCATTTGTTGACCTGACAAGATAATCCTTCCAAACTAGTGTATAGAATAATTTTTAAAGTTGATCATTATTTGACAATATTTCAAGTGATTAGTGAGTGTTATGTTGTTATTCAATTTGGTTTGTATATGATCTAAATTATAAATTTCTTGTTTTCAAATGTTTGAACAGAAAATTGAACCTGAATTCAAGTGTATGGAATATAACCTACTTTCTGGACTATTTATAGTGTATGAATCAAAATTCGGGAAAGAAACAGTTTTGGGCTGTGCCTGTTAGTACTTCCCCAATCATTTTAAAGAATTGTGTTCGGTTTATCAAAAGTCAATAAATAAATAACGAGCGAAGCTCGGTGCCCCGATATTAAATAATTAATCATCAAAATATTATATCTTTATTATGAAATTATAGAATAGTTATTTGTGCAACTAGTGCGCAAAGTGACAGTTTGCTGCACCGAAAGAAACGTTTACGCCTGAGCCGTAGGCGAGGGCGGAATGGTTTGTTGAGTGCAGCAGAGGAACTTTGCGCACGTATTTCACATTAAGTTTTTCCTACAGTTACCATTGAATATGAAAAGTGGGTAATTATGGGTAAAATTGCCTGAAATGCATAAAATGTTTCTCTGTGTAATTTTATTATTGATAAAAACCTTAATTTATTGTCAAATTGATTAAAAATGTTGTCCTTGGTTATAATATATAATAGTAATAATTAGCGCGTTGTGCTTGGTTGCACGTCTGCTCACTATAGCAGCCACAGCAGTCACTGTTACCAACTTAATTTTGATTTTGCTGCACTGTTGCTCCATATACCTACTAAGTATTTTGCGTTGCCATGTTGCAAATCTGGAGTGCAGAAAAATTTTTCCCGCACTAGAGCGGAAAAGTGATTCTTTGCGTTCTGTAATCAGTGCAGCAATGGCCACTTTTCAACGTAACTGTAGGAAAAATATATAATTTCTTGCTTAATTAACTATAATTGATTATTCTATTTGTGAACTGTTACTATTACATCAATAAACCTGCATTAGCTACCGTCTATAGAAGGCGTTGACATGACCGAGGATTGGCAACGTTGTTATCCTATCTTTCTCCACTGCCATTATAACGTGGACCTCACTACAGCAAGAATAGAATAGAATAGAAGAGAGTGACTGCCTTCATTTTATACCTAGGAGGGCGAAGTTAGGGCGCAGTCGGCCCTCTCTTACACTTGAACCGCAAGGGTCTATTTCAAACTTTAGAAACTGAAAACTTGACGTAGGCTAATGAAACCTTGAACAATAGAGAATAGGCCTGTCTCCTATCTTTCCTATACTGAGGTCCACCTTATAATGGCAGTATTTTATTAACTTTCGTGTTGCTATCCTTGTCTATCATTCGACAAAACACTATAGTTTTCTAGCGCCACAAATTTGCCAAATCCGTTTTTAACTATAATTGACATAACCAACATTTTGATTTGGACAGTACAGTATAAATTGGAAATGGGACAGTTTTGGGCATGAGCCTGTTGTGCCTTTCCTCATGTTAAGTATTTGTACACAATGTAAATAAATAACTGAATAACTAACAATGTGTAAATATAATTAATCAAGGCAGACAAACGACAACGCTGTTCTCCTATCTTTCCCCACTACCATTATAACGTGGACCTCACTAGATATGATAAGATTCAGGAAAACTGATGCTGGAAGTGGAAGTGAGGAATTAAGGTTAGAGTAAGCGAAAGTCCTGTCAGGAACGAGGCTAACATTGACCGATATTCCAATGAATGAATGTAGAAAGGGAAAACGGCACTACGAAACACATGGATTGCACGACAGAAAGGGAAAGCCCTGGATTCCGGGAATCGGCTATTTTCGGCAACCATCGGCTCCCATCGTGGCATAGTAGGTCACATCGATTTTGAAAGCATGCTTCACACACCCCGTGGCTGAGCAAGGTTACTAGGGGTGAGATTAGGAGGTTGATGTCCTCTTTATCTGGAAGACATCACCAAAATGCCTTCTGATTACCCCCATTGGGGATATTACATAGTCATCAAGTTACTTGGAGTACCTCAGGTACTTGTGACTCACTGCAGAGAGTATCAGAACAATGACTTAACCTATTTCAGACTATGTGTTATCTAAGTTTGGGAGAGGAATAGCACAAGGTTACCTTTTTTCCCTCTCACTGTCATTTCAAAAAAATCTGGTATGGTACACTCACACAACTTTCCTTGCTCATTGATCTATAAGCCTCACTAACAAAATTAATTTAGGTTATTTATGCCGATTGGCGGCTAAATAATTTAAAATACGATTATACTATTGTGATTGTGTTCAGAATACATTCTCCTTTGTTTGAATTATGAAATTTGAGGATTCTTTGAAAGTTGTCAAAACAGCTGTTCTACAAATAAAATATCGACATGTGTTCTTTCGAATAAACTGCTCTACCTACCTACCTCACGCACGAGAAGGAGGTTACAAAGTAAATTTCCCAAGGATGGGGTGAGCTCCCTGTTAATTTCTCGGCGAGGAGACTCATGCCAGTTAATAGAGCTGATATATAACTATACAGGGTATGGATTTGAAAAAATCGGTCAATTCATTTTTGAGAAAATCGTGATAGAAATTTAACAGAATTCATTTTTCTCAGGAATATTACAGAGCTCCTGCAATTTACCCAGAAATGAGACTCATGTCAGTTGATAGGGCTTATGGATAGCTATCTATGGTATGAATTTGAAGAAAATCGTTAAAACCGTTTTCGAGAAAACCGTGAAAAACATGGTTTTTAAGTAAATATCCGCCATTTTTCCCGCCATCTTGAATTGAATTTTATTGAATTTCTTGTTGTCGGATCCTCATGGTATAAGGACCTTAAGTTCAAGATTTCAAGTGTTCACAGACATACACACATACTCACATACACACACACACACACACACAGACCAACACCCGAAAATCATGTTTTTGGACTCAGGGGACCTTGAAACGTATAGAAAACATGAAATTGGGGTACCTTAAATTTTTTTGGAAAGCAATACTTTCCTTACCTATGGTATAGGGCAAGGAAAGTAAAAACATCTCTTGGAACAAATGACTGAAACTGTCCAGCCCTAGAACGATCACAGCCCCATCCCACCAATACAAACCTATCAACCTGCTAAAGAATAAATTGTATGTATTATATAAACTCATGTTATTTTAATTATTCACTGCATACTGCTGTATATAACTCAAAGTTGATTACCCTGATCTACTTTCAGCCTATTCCATTTTATTAATCAATGATTTGATCTTATATAATTATTATACTTTATTATTTTTCTGTTTTTCTTTCTCTTGAATGTTCATTTTAATCAAAACTTTTGTAATATTTCCATTTATAAATAAATCCTCAGTTGAATTGATGAAATTAATGTTTTGGTAGAGAGTTAGTGGGAAGGATATTTTGAATATTCTTCCCGAAGAATGAACATTGATATGTCCAAAGCTCCGCCAATTTATGTAGATGCATTACAATATTATCTATAGCTATTACCAATTGTTTTTTTCGTATCATATACAGTTCATAATTATTTTCTCAGTCTATATTATGTGAATTCATATATAATTTTGCTCCATTGTGAGCTATTTTATATAAGTGTATACATAGGCCCAGTATATATTGTAATCTACATAAATAAAATAATCAATCAATCAATCATTTCGATATTGTACTTATTGAATAAATGAATGTGGCCTACTTAAGCCAGTCAGCCGTTAGTTCCAATTCAGCTTAGCTAATACAGGATTGGGCAGGGAGGTATGGATGATTAAAAATAACAATTACACACTGATTTCTAAACGAAACTCAAATTTTCTACTTTCCTTGCCCTATTGCAATAGGTACGGAAAGTATTGCTTTCAGAAAAAAAGTACCCCAATTTCTACATTTCTACAAGTTTCAAGGTCGCCCGAGTCCAGAAGAGTGGTTTTTGGGTATTGGTCTGTGTGTGTGTGTGTGTGTGGTGTGTGTGTGTGTGTGGTGTGTGTGGTGTGTGTGTGTGTGTGTGTGTGTGTGTGTGTGTGGTGTGTGTGTGTGTGTGTGTGTGTGTGTGTGTGTGGTGTGTGTGTGTGTGTGTGTGTGTGTGGTGTGTGTGTGTGTGTGTGTGTGTGTGTGTGTGTGTGTGTGGTGTGTGTGTGTGTGTGTCTGTAGGAGTGTATGTGCGTCTGTGTACATGATATCTCGTCTCCCAATCAACGGAATGACTTGGAATTCGGAAATTAAGGTCCTCACAATACAAGGATCCGACACGAACAATTTCGATCAAATGCAATTCAGATGGCGGCCAAAATGACGAAAATGTTGTCAAAAACAGGTGTTTTCGCGATTTTCTCAGAAACGGCTCCAACGATTTTGATCAAATTCATAGCTGGAATAAATATCAATAGTCATTGATAAGCTCTGTCAACTGCCACAAGTCTCATACCTGTAAAAATTTCTGGAGCTTCGCCCCATTTATGAAAATTTTGGTTTTAGACTTCAAATACAATTTAAACAAAAAATTTCGAGTGGAAAAGATAAAACATGAAAATCTCTACAATTAATGTTCAGTAAAATTTTCACCTAAAATTGAAAATAAGATCAAAATTTGAGAATATGTGAATATCTAATTATTGCAAACTATTGATTCTATTAAATGATTCACTATGAAGAGATAGCAGACCTCGTATGTCTCCAGCGTTATTTTCCTGTCACCAGCTGACTCAGATCTTTGTTTATAAGTAGACTCGAGATGCGCGTGAACAAATTTCATAACGGCAAGGAAAGTTGTGTGAGTGCGCCACACTAGATTTTTTCAAGTGTGTGCCTTGGATGCCATGAAAATCAGGGAGGAAAAATTGAAACATTGATTATGAACGAAAATAACATCTGTTAAATGCTATCCGTTTTTGTCCTGTAGACGTTGAGAGAAGTTGTCCATACTCCTCTGAAGCATTGCACGTGGTTCCGCTCGAATTTATTGTGTTACTGCTTCACTCAGGGCTTCAAAGGTTCGTGGTTTGTTTATGTATACACGTGCTTTTAGGTAGTCACGAAATGTGACAGGTCCGGTGACCGAGAAGGCCACACCACATCTCCACGCAACGATCGTTGCGTTTCGAAATGAGACGTCCAGGGAAGGTCTGCCTTGGAAATTGGAAATTCCATAGCTGCTCTTAATGTATAGCATGTCGCCCCATCTTGTTCAAAGCCATACATTATCGACGTCAAAGCTCATTCCATGCAGCTTTATTTGATATACCACAAAAGCAAAACTGTATTCGAATTAATAATAATATCGCGAGACCTGGTTAGCTGAGGTCTGGTGTCAGAGTTTTCAGGTCGCAACTGATAAATTTCAGGGCCTCTGACATGACCTGAAGACTGCTTTTTAGGCAGCCGGGATCGACGAATTAACGTGTCCATCCGAAACACGTATTCCAATTGAAAAGGGTGATGATCATTTCAAAGTCTGCACTCAGAATCTATATTCTATCTTCAGATATGAAAGGATGCTCACGTTTCAAATACTACCAAGCATTGCTTGATTTTGTAGTGTTTTTTGACAGATAAGGAAATCAACTAAGATAGAAAAATCATATTGCAAATATAACTTATAGTCCAGGCAATGAATGCTCAAAAAAGGGTATAGAGGGAAAAGTTGGGAAGACAATTTTTAACCTCACAGTTCTGTTAAGGGTAGTAAGGAGGTAATCATATCAAAAGTCCCCATCCCTACCCTTGTACTAGGAGGGTGGAGGTGGTTTAAAGTTATCATTTTTTGGTTTCTCGCATAAAACTCAAAATCTATGTATCTTAAGGACTTGACTGTCATATAACAAATTGAAGAATACATAATTTCCTACAATATTTATCTCTCAACTTTTTTCATATCTCCTCTAGTTTTCGAGATATCCGCATTTGAAGTTGTGACATTTTTTAAAAATAACACGTTTGCCACCAAATTTTTTCTATTTTCGCCTTTAAAACTTTTCAAAAATCGATGAAGAAATCCATGTTTATCATGAGCTTATAGAGCATTTAATTCTCTTTAATTTGAAGTATAACTTTACACTTTTACAAATATCCTTACATCTTTTGCAGCAGCTTTAGTGTTGAGTGTGAAACCCACATTTCTGCAACAATATACCAATCGACAAAGGAATTTGGAGGGAATGTTTTAAACAAAATTTTTGACTTTGCAGCTTTGTTGAGACTAGTCAGGAGGAGAACATATCAAAAGTCCCAATTCCTAACTCATGTGCTAAGGGGATGAGTGTGTTTCGAAAGTTACATTTTTCAGCGTTTTTCTTCCAATACCAAAAAATTGTAACTGTAAACCATCCCACCCGCTTAGCACAGGGGGTAGGGGTGGGGACTTTTGATATGTTTACCTCCTTACTACCCTTAATAGAACTGCGGGGTCAAAATTTGTCTTCCCAACTTTTCCCTCTATAACCTTTCCTTGACTGTACTATTAGTTGGCTCTTATTATGAAAATTAATGCGATAAATTGATATCGAAAGTGAATTTTGCTTTTTTCTGGTCCTTCGAAAGTATTTCTTTAATATGTACATATTTCCTATTTCAGTAATAATAATGTGAAATTTTTCTCCTATGTTTGGTTTTGAAGCTTCTAAATACAAAAGTGTACTTTGTGAGAATAATTTATTAACTGAAAATTTTGTGAAATGAACAACTACAAGACTTATCGTGACCTACTTAGTACTATGTGTAACCTTATCTAAACTTGGGAGAATAATAGCACAAGGTTACCTTCTTTTTTCCTCTCCCTCTCACTTATGATGATGTACTTCTTGTATGAGTCAATAAATAATGTAGAGAGTGACCTATGACCTATGCTGTGTTTTGTCTGAAACTCAACTAAGTATCTGTCAACATTTAAGCCCACCCATCTACAAAATCACATTTTACATGTCACTCTACCTAACAGGTACATGTACAGGTCCCATGTTCATTATGACACCCAAATCATGATTGATTACATTACTTCCATCTCACAATAGTTATTTGTGCAACTAGTGCGCAAAGTGACAGTTTGCTGCACCGAAAGAAACGTTTACGCCCGAGCCGTAGGCGAGGGTGGAATGGTTTCTTGAGTGCAGCAGAGGAACTTTGCGCACGTATTTCACATTTAATTTTTCCTACAGTTACCATTGAATATGAAAAGTGGGTAATTATGAATAAAATGATGGCTGAAATCCATCTGTATGATGTGTCATTTGTGTGTGTGATGCTGTTATTAATAACAACGTTAATTCATTTAAAAATTAATAATCCAATTGAAGTTGGAAATTCTCAGCCAAAGTTCTCATCTTTATTCATTCAAGAATCAGAAAAAATACAGATAAAACAAAAACTTTGCATTAAAAATACACGCCAGCCGCCAGCCATATTGGGATGACTGCAGAATGGCTGAACTGACAAGCGTGCGACCTAGCGGCAAGAATCGTACCTAACTTCGTTTCATCCAACTAAAAACAGTATTCAGATATTTAGACTTGGTTAACTTACTAAATTACCGAAAAATAATATAAGTAAACGAAAAAATATTTATAGAATAACATAGACAACAGAAAATATTTTATTGTAGTATATTCTAATGTTATTTTATTAATTTTATTGACATGGATTTCGAACGGTAATTATTTAACCTGAAAATTCGAATTTCAAATGTGTGTTTGCTACATTTCTCATTGCTTATAGTTGAAATAATTATAACTGTCAATAGAGAATAAACATTATTCATTATTAAATGATGATAAGTTATTATTTAATTATGATTTAGATAAACATTATTCTTGTTTTGGGGTATCAGTTCGAGAACATGTACTGTAGGCAAGTTTAATCCTTTAAGAAGGGTAAAAGCTGCAGGGCAAAATTATCAGATATTTTTATCCCAAAAAGTATTAGTTTCTTTGATCTGTCGAAACTCTAGTGGTTTCTTTCTCTCTTCTGTTAACATATTTGATCTTACTATAGTTTCTTTAGTTTTTCAAACCTTTGTTCTTCTTCTTTCGATTACCGTAGTTGTTGTTTTTCACCTTTTTTGTAATTTCTTGTTTGTATTTTCTTCAGGCTCACGATCAGACGAAAGTCTTGTGGGTCATTTGATTCTTTTTATATTTTTATGATTTATACAAATTATTTTGTGTTTTTCCAATTGTTGTCAAAGTGAAGAAGAATCAATAAATTTATTATTATTAATTAAGCGGATAGCGCTATCTCTTTCTTGCTGTGCTCTGTTGGAAGATCATCTTTTAACAATGTAGAATTAATAATCAACGATCTTGATTATGAAAATTCATTATGCAACTATTGAAAAATATAATTTATCTATATATATATATATAAAAGCGAAATGGCACTCACTGACTGACTGACTGACTGACTGACTCACTCACTCGCAGAACTAAAAATCTACTGGACCGAAAACGTTCAAATTTGGTAGGTATGTTCTGTTGGCCTTGGCCCTTTAGAGGGGCACTAAGAACAAATTTAGAAAAATTCCCGAAGATACGCCTAAAATTAGCGGTTTTTTGCGTTTTCTCAGTTCTTTCATCAAGTAATAGACAGAAAATGTTCAAATTTGGTACAGAGGTTTAGCTAGGGTCCGAAAATTTTGTGATGAGGTGACTTTAATATTTCATCAAAGATACGCCCAAAATCAGTGTTTTTCCAACGTTTTCTCAGCTTTTCTGCATTTTCTCAGTAATTTAACTTTCTGATGGAATGAAGCATGCTCAAATGAAAAAAATAAGGCGAGCGAAGCGAGCGCGCTGATCTCATTTTTGGACGATCTAGTCGGGGGTCTGGCTGGACGGATATGGCGAGCGAAGCGAGCCTGACTGCTAGCTGCTTATAATTGATTATTTCAAACGAGAATGAACAATTGATATTACATCAACGTTGATCTCCTATCTTTCTCCACTGCCATTATAACGTGAACCTCACTATCTTGTAACGTTGTTAATGATCATCTATGTCTCAACAGCAACGAAGAGTTTATACGATAATAGTTGAGCCACTTCAGTCGCTAATCTGTTACAATGTGAAATACAGCCTCACCCTTCCAAAGCTCGCTTATCGATTAGGCAGCTACAAAAGCAGACCTCATTACTAAACGATGTTAATTATTCCAATAATTTGACCCTTTCCCCCCGTTCGCAATATTTATCCCAATTACTCCACATCCCCTTTACGGACTCCACACTTCTGCTTCCGGCTCCACACCCTTTCAAATTGGAGATGCAACATCTGTGTTAAACTGTGTAATTCTGAATCAGTTCATATTCGTTTCTCGAGTAGAACTTGTTTTACTTTCCTTGCCCTATTACCATAGGTAAGGGAAGTATTGCTTTCCGAAAAAAATTTAGGTACCTCAATTTCTTAATTTCTATACGTTTCAAGGTCCACTGAGTCCAAAAAAGTGATTTTTGAGTATTGAACTGTGTGTGTGTGTGTGTGTGGTGTGTGTGTGTGTGTGTGTGTGTGTGTGTGTTGTGTGTGTGTGTGGTGTGTGTGTGTGTGGTGTGTGTGTGTGGTGTGTGTGTGTGTGTGTGTGTGTGTGTGTGTGTGTGTGGTGGTGTGTGTGTGTGTGTGTGTGTGTGGTGTGTGTGTGTGTGTGTGTGGTGTGTGTGTGTGTGTGTGTGGTGTGTGTGTGTGTGGTGTGTGTGTGTGTGGTGTGTGTGTGTGTGTGTGTGTAATCGATATTTCGATATCTCTCATCTCCTAATCAACTGAATGACTTGAAATTTGGAACTTAAGGTCCCCACAATACAAGGATCCATACATCTGTGTAATCACTTGTTAGATGATTTATGATGAATAATTCTATAGTCTGAATTTTACTCTAATATTGGCGTAGGCTATGAAGGAGGCTCCTTTTTCTTTTTACTCTCCTTGCCCTATTACCATAGGTAAGGAAAGTATTGCTTTCCAAAAAAATTAAGGTACCCCAATTTCTAAATTCATTACGTTTCAAGGTCCCTGAGTCCAAAAAAAATGATTTTTGGGTATTGGTCTGTATGTTTGTGTGTGTGTGTGTGTGTGTATGAGTGTATGTGCGTCTGTGTACGCGATATCTTATTTCCCAATATTAGCGGAATGAATTGAATCTTGGAACTTAAGGTCCTTACAATATAAGGATCCGACACGAACAATTTCGATCAAATGCGATTCTAGATGACAGCTGAAATGGCAAAAATGTTGTCAATAACAGCGTTTTTCGCGAATTTCTCGAAAACGGCTCCAACGATTTTGATCAAAGTTATACCTAGAATAGTCATTGATAAGCTCTATCAACTGCCACAAGTCTCATATTTGTAAAAATTTCAGGAGCTCCGTCCCATCAATGCAAAGTGTGATTTTAGATTCTCAATTATCAGGCTTCAGATACAACTTGAATAACAAATTTTAAGTGAAAAAGATTGAGCATGAGAAACTCTACAATAAATGTTCAGTAAAAGTTTCACCTAAAATGAAAATAAGCTCGAAATTCGAGGAAATGTGATTATCCAATTGCAAACTGTTGGCAACTGTTAATCCTATTGAATCCCATTACAAAGAGATAGCAGACCTTGTGTGTGTCCAGCGTTATTGTACTGTCACCAGCTGGGTCAAATCTTTGAATAGTAAGTAGACTTGAGATGCGCGGGAACACTAGCGTCAGGTGATCAATTTTCATAGCGGCAAGGAAAGTTGTGTGAGTGCGCCACTCCAGATTTTTTTATTTTCATCATATGTCGAATTATTAGATCTCTCTCTTCTATAGTGAGGTTCACATCAAAATGGCAGTGTTTGATCAGCAATGGTATTGCTATCCTTGTCTATCATCCAATTAAGCGGATAGCGCTTCCTCATTCTCGCTGTGCTCTGTTGAAAGATCATCTTTTAACAATGTAGAATTAATAATCAACGATCTTGATTATGAAAATTCATTATGCAACTATTGAAAAATATAATTTATCTATATATATAAAAGCGAAATGGCACTGACTGACTCACTCACTCGCAGAACTAAAAATCTACCGGACCGAGAACGTTCAAATTTGGTAGGTATGTTCTGTTGGCATTGGCCCTGTAAAAGCGCACTAAGGACGGATTTGGAAAAATTCCCAAAGATACGCCCAAAATTAGCGGTTTTTTGCGCTTTCTCGGTTCTTTCATCAAGTAATAGACAGAAATGTTCAAATTTGGTACAGAGGTTTAGCTAGGGTCTGAAAATTTTGTGATGAGGTGACTTTAATATTTCATCAAAGATACGCCCAAAATCAGCGTTTTTCCAACGTTTTCTTAGTACTTTGACTTTCTGATGGAATGAAGCACGCTCAAATGAAAAATGCAGGCGAGCGAAGCGAGCCCGCTGATCTCATTTTTGGACGATCCAGTCGTGGGTCAAGGGGGTGAAGCCCCCTGGCGAGACGGATATGGCGAACGAAGCGAGCCTGACTGCTAGCTGCTTATTATTGATTATTTCGAATGAGGATGAACAATTGATCTATTTTCTGTATAGGGCTACTTGTTATATGAATATAAAGAAATAAAAATCTCAGTACCCTTTTTTTGAAATATTTTATCACAACATGTTTCGGTCATTTATTCCATTTTCAAGTGATATCATGTTGTGATAAAATATTTCAAAAAAAGGGTACTAAGATTTTTATTTCTTTATATGATCAATTGATATTTACATCAATGTTGATCTCCTATCTTTTTCCACTGCCATTATAATGTGGACCTCACTATCTTGTAACGTTGTTCATGATCATCTATGTCCAAACAGCAACAAAGAGTTTATACGATAATAGTCGAGCCACTTCAGTCGCTAATCTGTTACAATGTGAAATACAGCCTCACCCTTCCAAAGCTCGCTTATCGATTAGCCGGCTGCAAAAGCAAGCCTCATTACTAAACGATGTTAATTATTCCAATAATTTGACCCTTTCCCCCCGTTCGCCATATTTATCCCAATTACTCCACATCCCCTTTACGGACTCCACATTTCTGCTTCCGGCTCCACACCCTTTCAAACGTCATTAAAGCGATATTGTTACAAGCATGTTATCCTCTTAGCGAATTCATCCCATTACACCGCTTGATATGCTCACTTGACGATCTTGACTATTGTTTGGCAAGACTGTGTCACATCTTTATCCTAACCACCTAAGTGCCGGTTGCAGAACAGCCGGTTAAATTTTAACCATGATTAATTCCACGAGAACCAATCAGAAAAGCAGTCTTTTCAGTTTGTTTCTCGTGGAATTAATCACGGTTAAAATTTAACCGGTTTTTGTGCAACCGGGCCCCAGATTAGAAGGTGACAAGCGAGTGGATAGTTCTCTCATATAAGTTTTCATTTCATCTGACATTTTCTATACTATAATGAAGTGAATAACTGTCTTATACACGTGCGGAATGGAGAAATTATGTTTGACGCAAATCAAATCAAATCAAGTTTTATTCAATGATATCACTTACATGACAAATTCCATTATACAAATGATATTACACGTCTGAGCTTCTGGACTGATCAACTTGAAATTTGCATATAGATTCTCAGGGCCGGATTCCGAGCTCAGGTATTTGGCCAATTTCTAGACTTTAAACAGCTGAAGTCAGAAAATTGCGTTTCCTAAACGGGGCGTAGTCGTAGTCATTGTCAAAGTCACGTTTGAATCAAATTTCGAAAAAATAGAAAATTGAACACAAAAAAAGAGAGAATTGTGTGAAGTTTCAGCTATTTTGAATTATTTAGGAATGTTCAATTTTGTCAAGGTGAAAAGTTTCCAATTATAGGAATGAGAAAATAAAAACTGCGACTACGCCCTGTTTCGAAAAGCCGATTTTCTGACTCCAGCTGTTTAAAGTCTAGAACTTAGCGGAATCCCGAGCTCGGAAACCGGCTCTAAATTAACCGAGGATGGTTATAGGTCCATTTTGAATTCTTCAAAATTTCATTAGCCTATGCCAAGTTTTCAGTTTATGAAGTTTCAAAATAGATCCTTGCGATCTAGGGTCCTAGATCCTAGATCCTAGTGAAGTCTAAATCATAATAGCAGTGGAGGAAGATAAAAAACAACGTTTCCGATTCTCTATCTTGTCAATGCCTTCTATAGACGATAGCTGATTGATGTAATATTGTAAGCAAAATGTGCCTTCACTGAATATGTAAGGGTGGGAAAATGAAAAACAAGAAATGATCGTACAGGTTTTTGATATTTGAAACAAACAATAAATTATTTGTACAAAATTAGAATTATAATTAGAAATAACGAAATAATAATAAACAGATGAATATTTCAAGGGCTACTCGCTTTGCTGCTAGTGAAGATTCATTTGTTGTGGTTATGAAAAATTTAAAACAATGACTCGGTAGTCACCTACCTTTATGAAAATGGCTTCCCAATTTGGCATCCACTGGTTGAAACGCGACGTTAATAATTAATTAAAAATCAAATAACTGATCTAATGAAGTGGGTTCAGATCCCTTCCTATTCAATAATACAATTCTCTTTAAACTGCCCGAACTGTGACAGGAAAACTGTATTATAAAACAAGAACAAAATCTATCCCCTTCACCAGAACAGCCTGACTTTACTCACAGTCCTATCAAACGAGCTCACACACCGACACACAAAAGTAAAATTTTGGGTATTAATATATAACTCAGTCAATGCCAAACATGAAGCCATTTCAAATACATATTTTCATCAGTCGCACAAGCGAGCACGTTTGTTATCAAAAACAAAAGAGAAGCTACAATAATTTTGATAACAAATGAAATAAACAATCTTTCTGTCGATGACAAAAATTGTTCAAAGACGAAAACAATGTTCATTAAACTTTTCTTAATTAAAACTCTAAAATCCTGATCAATATGAGATAAATATATGATTCATATATATGTCCCATATGACCAGGTGACAATATTAATTGTTAATTCTCGTTTAAAATAATCAATCATATTTTATTGAGCAAGAAATCAAATTTTCAATAATTTCATAATGAACATCTATAATTAAGATTGAATATTTTCCAATTTATTATTGATTTTACATTGCTAAAAGACGATCTGGCAACAGAGCAAAGCGAGGAAGAGATAGCGCTATTGTTGAATGATAGACATTGAATGATTGTTGAATGATGGACGAGGATAGCGATACCAAAACTTTCTTAATTGATTGATCCATACAATAATTACATCATCAATATTATAGGGACATTCCCATTATTGCAGAGATCAGCACAACATGAGAGCAGTTGTAGAACTTCTACAGTGGGATCAACGTTATAATGTTATAATGTTTGGTAGCAATGCTATTGCTATCCTTGTCTATCATTCAACAAAGCGGATAGCACTATCACTCTCTCTCTCTCTCTTTGCTCTGTTACCAGATCGTCTT
The DNA here is from genome assembly GCF_014356525.2 of Nilaparvata lugens. NCBI lineage: Eukaryota > Metazoa > Arthropoda > Insecta > Hemiptera > Delphacidae > Nilaparvata > Nilaparvata lugens. Next base: position 29,517,845 of record NC_052512.1, read on the forward strand.
TTAACAATGTAGTCTTGATAATTAATTAACAAGATATTTCATCTTAATTAATTATGGAAATTCATCATGAAATTATTGAAAAATATAATTTCTTACTTAATAATAAAATAATATCGGGGGACCAAGCTTCGCTCTGGAGTGTAAAAGCATAGAGAAATTATAACTAAAAAAGATTGAAGTTATAGTTTATATATTTTTTTCAGTCGTACAATTATTTTCACAATTATATGAGGAGGCACAACAGGCTTATGCCCAAAACTGTCTCTTTTCAAATACATACCAAATCAAATTCCAGGTTAACCTACTACCATTCATCAAATTAACAATTTATTCACACTTCAAAAAACAAACATATCATTAATTAGAAATAGATATTATTCATACTATGGATTCGATTTAGAATGATATACTATGTTTGCTACCATATCTGTTAATATACTATGTACTATTCTACACTAACAGCATCTAGTTACTATTTTGGACTTTCCGAAGTGAACATGGTTCTCTACAAATAGAAATAAGTTTTTCTTGCCAGATTATTCTCGTGAGATCAGCTGAGGAATAACCTACACATGCACTCGCTCACTCACTTCCTTTACAGTATCGACAGACGACAACATTTTAAGCTGTTTTCCAAGGACTTATTTATCCTTTTAATGTCCTTCAGTGAGTTTTCTCAGGGTTGAGACCTAGTGTAATTGAATTTTCATATCATAAACCTACTTTTTTCCAAATTTCGTGAGAATCGTAAGAGTCGTTTTCGAGATCCGGTCACATACAGAAATATAAACATCTGAACAGAAATTGCTCGTTGAATAGTATAGGATAATATTGATCATCTTAAACGAGAATTAATAGTTGATATTGCATCACCAAACCTTTTTCAGCTGCCGTTTCTAGAAGGCATTGACAAGACAGAGGATCGGCAACGTTGTTCTCCTATTTTTCTCCACTGCTATTAGCTCACTATAGTTCCCAATAATCCTTGCAGAGGAAGAATATATTCCTGATAGGATTGTGATGTAACGGAATCATTTTACAATGATAAAACCTTCGAGAGGGAAGACCATCATTTCTATTATTTCAGAGATCAGCACAACATGAGAGCGGTTGTAGAAGTTCGAGGGAAGCCTAACCGTGGTCGGTCTGAGCATGGATTTGACAAGGGCTTTCGACCCAGCCACACAATTGAACAAACGCGGAGTTCGACGAGGAACTATGATGGCTCCAAATCCAGATTAAATAAAACGGACTGAAAGCAAAGAGAATAATGTATGGCGGTTGCAGGAGAGAGCTGCTCTGTTTTAGTGAATTATTCATAGACTACCTCAATACGAACGAATTCCTGGCACGCCAGAGGGTGTATATATACAGAGTGTCGGGGTCATTCGAAGGGATGATAATCTTTGATTTCTATAGAGATTCTCGCATTCACAACACGGCTATTATTCGGTGGCCTGTTTCATGCAGTAACTGTTCGCCGGGTCGTTGGACATATGAATTTAGAACAGAACAAGTATAATTTTGCTCAGCTTACCTCTCTCTCACTCATCATCATCTTTATCGCACACTCTTCAGCACCATGATTCCTTCATCTCTTTCTGTCCACAACTCTTCAATGGATCTTTCATATCTTTCTGCCTCCTCTCTTTCTGTCTTAGGGTTGTGTGGCAGAGAGGACATGGAGTCCCAACCCCGCCTTAATGGCGGCAAATAAAATAATCAATCAATCTCTCACTCTCTCACTTCAATACTCCTATCAATAATTATGACTCTCTCACCCACTCACTCTCACTGATCCTACTTATATAATTATTTTACTTTATTAATTTTCTGTTTTTTCCGTCAAATGTTTTTGACGAAAAACATTTTTCGCCCCACTTGGATGTAATGAGCTGGTTTTCGTGCGTCATATGGAGGCTGAAAATGATTGTTTTCTGACCAGGCCGGTAAAAGTTTTACGGCCCTAGGGCTGTAAAATAACCTTGAAGTCAGCTGATTCTGATTTGATGTGAACGTGTTTAAAAAATGGTCTATGAAACGGAATCAGTTTATGCTTCTAGAATTGAATAAATATTCTGCAATAAGATACTATCATTTTATTTGGATGAATAAAATACAGATAAGATATATATTATAAACTATTCAAATTCGATTTTCAGAGTAGGATAGAACTTCTAACCTAAACTTCCGAAGTCAATGACAACAAGCATTGTTGACGTTGACATTCAGATTGGCCAAATTTCAAGTGTGCTAAAACAGCTGATCAAAAAACTTTTCATTATTTGTGTTTATTAATCAAGAATCAAAACATTCATAATAATATCATCTTATTGTCATTTGGAAGAATAAAAAGTATAAACTCAACCTCTTACATGATTGAACATAATCTTTTAGGTTATTTAGACGAATCAGAATAAAAAATAAAAATACTTGTACAATTTGCTGATACTCAGATTACCTCAGATCTGCTAGAGCTATGACCTTCCTGTTTTGCTTTCGGAAGTGCCTAATAAACAATTATTCTCATATTTATATTGTTCATTTTTCTGTGTGGCGAAAAATAACGTTCTCACCATGGGCAAAAATGTTTTTCCGGCTCTCAAACTTTTCTAGTTGAAAACCGATTTCGAGCCGGAAAAGTCTCATTTTCGGCCCTAGGTGCGAAATATACTATTTCACTTGTGATGTACACAACATTTTTTATAGAAACTGCAGATCAAATAATTTCAATAACTCACGTTATTGGTGACAATGTTCTCTTTTACAACATAACCTAAAATAAAAAACCTGGAAACCGGTCGTCTGGTTGGCACTGCCGATTGCGCTATCTATCGGCAAAAGTTGTAACAATTATCAGTTGGCCGACTATCAAAAATTGCTGACTCCAGTTCGCGCGTTTCCAAAGACCTTGAAGAGATATCAACCCACAATGCCTATGCCTTCCCAATGATAGCTCTTACTTGAAATTGAAGGCCGCCATTGGGGTATTTTAGCACGAGATATTATATCTATATATATTTGTAATACAATAGATCACAAAGGCAGTGGTGGCATTGGTATCTTATGGGTTGCCCCCTCAATGGCGGATTTCAATTCCAAGTACGACACTAGCGCTGCATGTGAGTCTATGCATCTTTAAGGTCTTTGCGCGCTTCAGATTTGAATCACAGATGGAAAATGTTTGTTGGCTGGTATTTTGGATAGAATAAAATATTTAAAAATATACATTTTCATCGTCTACTAATATGAAGTATGTAATAATTATCATTCAAACATATATTCCATGAGTTGATCAAATTTCTGGTTGAGGTATTGAATTCAGTTGACTCAATGATAGACACCTCTATTATGTTTCCTCATATGGGTTCGGACCTTCTAACTCATTTCTTATGTATAAGTATTTGAAATAGAGATGCTTCCCATGTTATTCAAATGGAGTTACTTTAACGCCCTAGGGAGTTTTTCTGTTTTTTTCCCGTGAGCAAAAAAGTGACAATTTAGTATTATGTTCTAGGGAGTAAAGTAAACACTTTAGACAGGAGGTGGAGCAAAATGTATTTACTCCAGTTTCACTAGAAGATGCCGAATAAGAAAATGAAATAATTCAATGTGGTGACTGGAATAAAAATATCGATAGTAGGCTACTGGATTCATCCCTTAATCTGGGATCGGCAATACAACTGCTTGAGATGCGTACAGACTTAAGCACCACGAGCACACGCATTCGCTTCTCATCAGCTAATGCTTCATTAATCTGTATCTTACTGTTTCTGTACAAATACAGATATAATACGAAATGCATTAGCTGATGCAAAGTAAAACTCCTTCTTCTTCTTCTCCTCGATCTTCCTCATATCCCTCTCCTTTGAATCTTCCTATACTCCTCAAACTCATAGCAAGGTTCCTCCTCCTCCTCCTCCTCCTCCTCCTCCTCCTCCTCCTCATCCTTCTTAACGTTCCCCTCCTTATCATCCTCCTTTTCTTTCTACTTCTCCTCCATCTCCTTCTTCTCCTTTTCCTCCTTCTCCTCAATCTTCTCTCTCTTCTACACCTCCTTCTACTCCTCCTCCTCCTCCTCCTCCTCCAACTCCTCCCAATCCTCCTTATCCTCCTCCTTTCCACCTCATCCTCCTCCTCCTCCTCCTCCTCCTTTGTCTTCTTCTTTTACTCTTCGTTCGCCTCATTTTTCCTTCTTCACCACGTTCTCTCTGATATTTCTTTCCTCTAAATCTTCCTACACTCCTGTAGCTCCTGACAAGGCTCCTCCTCATCCTCCTCCTTCTTCTTCTCCTTCTCCTCCTCTTCCTCCTCCTTCTCCACCCCTTCTCATTCCTCCTCCTCATTTTCCCCCTCCTCCACCAGCTCCTCTTTCTTACAACCTCCGACTTCCCCCTGTCGCGATCAAAGATCACCTTATGCTCCCTCCCCCACCCCTCTCCATAATTATCACTTCTGTGTGTAGAAACAATAAGCGTTCGCTTGATCTAGATTCGTATGCAGCTTGGATCATTTGCATGATCCACAAACACGATCAACCAAACCTCCAAACGTCAAACGCCAAACACACCTGACGACTTCCACTATCGAGTCTCGCATTTCAAGTCGACTTCGGCAAACATCGACTCTCGCATTTCAAGTCGACTTCGGCAAACATCGATTCTCACACTTCTCTTCACACCACTAATTATTGGATCTATTACGTCTCTTCGTTAAGTCGTCGATCCCGGATGCCTGAAATGCAGTCATTGGGTCATGTCGGATGCCCTGGAATTGATCAGCTGCGACCTGAAAACTCTGACACCAGACCTTAACCAGCCAGGTCACTTGATATTATTATTATTATTATTACTATTATTATAATACTCTCATGCATACATAATACTAGCCGTCAGGCTCGCTTCGTTCGCCATATCCGTCTAGCCAGGGGGCTCCGCCCCCTGGACCCCCGACTAGATCGTCCAGGACGATCGTCTAGGACGATCCAGTTGGGGGTCCAGACTAAACGTCTGGCTAAACGGATATGGCGAGCGAAGCGAGCCTGACGGCATGTAATATAATACTCCCAGGAATAGCTCTGATTGAAGTAGCAGTGCCCAATCAATTTTTCCGCGATAAATGCATTTCAATCTTCAACTTGGTGCCAACCTAACAAAGTCAACTCAACTTAATGTCAACCTGACAAAATTATTAATTTAGTTACCAGTTAACAACTGTTTCGAAGAGGTACTCTCTCTAGATTATAGTTCTATATTATCAATATGTCCTAACATATGATAAAAATGCTCAAATGAAAAATGCAGGCGAGCGAAGCGATCCTGCTGATCTCATTCTTGGACGATCCAGTCGGGGGTCCAGGGGGCGGAGCCCCCCGGATATGGATATGGCGAGCGAAGCGAGCCTGACGGCTAGTATGTTTATATGTTTCTATGTTGCGCATTTATGGCGAAACGCGGTAATAGATTTTGATGAAATTTTTGGAAAGGTTTTTGGAAATTTTGCATTTCAAGGATAATATAAAAGGAGAAAGGAGCCTCCTTTATACGTCAATATTGGAGTAAAAATTGGACTATAGAATTATTCATCATAAATCAGCTGACAAGTGATTACACAGATGTGTGGAGAAGTCAGTCTATTGCTGTATTTCCATAAGGTCTATAGTTTCAATCAGGTACTCGTGGATGAGAATACTGCGTGAGGTCTACTATTCACAGAACTACTAGTAAATAAACTATCGATAAACAGAACACAATTCTTTAAAATGATTGGGGAAGGACTAACAGGCACATCTCAAAACTGTTTCTTCCCCGAATTTTGATTTATACGCTATAAATAGTCCAGAAAGTAGGTTATGTTCCATACACTGGAATTGTTCAATTTTAAGTCCAAACATTTGAAAACAAAAAAGCTCTAATTTAGATTATTTAGAAACCAAATTGAACAACAAAATAACACTCAATAATCTATTGAAATATTGTCAAATAATGATCAACTTTGAAAACTATTATATATTCTAGTTTAGAATGGTTATCATGACATGTCAACAAATCAGATTATTTTGATCAAGTCAATTGAAACTTCCAGTTAATATTATTTCTCGCTGATCGATTATACAGCTGGAAATAATTATTTTTCTCTCCCACACACGCATCTTCTGTTTCAACAGACGACGAAATTATCATCTGTTTTTCCAAGGATGAATTATTCTTCTCATGTCCTTCAGCAAGTTTTCCCAGGGATGAGACCTAGTGCAATCGAATTTTTATATCCTAAACCTACTAAGATCCAAATTTCTTGGAAATCGTTAGAGCCGTTTTCTAGATCCGTTGGACATCAATAACCATGGATAAATATAACCAGTTAATATAAATAACCAAATATGAAAATATATACAGATATACAGAAATTGCTCGCTTAATATAATAGGATAAACATATTGTCGACTGAACTTTGGTTCCATAATTTAGTTTGTATATTGATTTCTCAACAATTATTATTGAGCTAATTGAATTAAGTTTGAATGAAAACACACATGAATGTAGTCAAATTCCACACAGTTTTATTTGGTACACGACCATGATTTCGTGACCACACCGGTCACATTTTCAAGTTGACCCAGCATATGTGGGGTTTTATTCAATTCTGAAATGGTTCTACAATATTGACAGTGTCTCAGTCGAATTTTTCAATTAAGTTTGTTTTCTTCTGGTCCTTCAAAATTAGTTCTAAAATCTCCGAATATTCCCTATTTTAGTGTCAGTAATGTGAATCTTTTCTCTCATTTTTGATTTTGACAAATCAAAATTCACAAATCTACTTTGTGAAAATAAAAAATTAGGACTGGAAATTTTGTTAAGTGAACAACAACTACAAGACTTTATCTATTTCGGACTATTTGTAACCTCAAATAAATTTGGGGGAGGAATAACTCATGGTTACCCTATTCTTCCTCCCTATTATATTATATTTATTATGTTATTATTTTTTCTCTCCCTATTATTATAATACTAATTAAGTTTGTTTTCTCCTGGTCCTTCAAAATTAGTTCTCAAATATCCGAATATTCCCTATTTTAGTGGGAATAATGTGAAATTTTTCTCTCATTTTTGATTTTGACATATCAGAATTTACAAATCTACTTTCTGAAAATAAAAAATTAGGACTGGAAATTTTGTGAAGTGAACAACAACTACAAGACTTTATCTATTTCGGAATATTTGTAACCTTAACTAAATTTGGGAGACAAATAACACATGGTTACCCTATTTTTTCTCTCCCTATCATATTATATTTATTATGTTATTATTTTTCTCTCCCTATTATTATAATACTATTATTACTATTATTATTATCATTTCTGATGGTGTACTTTTTGTATGAATCAATATTTGAATTGTGAGAGATGAAGAAAGTCTGTATTTTCGAAGAATATAGATACAGAAGAAGACAAAGATAGAAAGGAAGAGTTAGCAAGAGAGAGAGAGGGAGTGAGTGGAAGGTGCCAGAGATGTAGACCTGCTCCATCCGAAGGCAGAACAAGGTCTCATTAAGTTGCACTAATGGCTTGATTTTTCAACTGTAATTACAACTCTCTCGACCCAAACAACCTTTCACTCCGACATGGTTAGTTATTCCGCCACTGCTGCCCCTTCTTTCCACACTGTTTCTCTTTTATTTCGGCTCAACTCGGGTCGTTAAGCCTTTTCGAAATTTTCCTTTTTCATTTTCACTCTCGCCCACTTTTACTCCACGAATTTTCCGGCGATCCTAATTATATACCAAAACAGCTCGCACTTTCCTCCCTTTTAAACTGTAACTAAAAATTCTGGTGTGGCGCACTCACACAACATTCCTTGCCGTTATGAAAATTGATCAACTGACGCTAGTGTTCACACGCATCGCAAGTCTACTATTCTAAGATCTGAGCCAGCTGGTGACAGGACAATAACGCTGGAGACATACGAGGTCTGTTATCTCTCCATAGTGAATGATTTAATAGAATCAACAGTTGTCAACAGTTTGCAATTGAATAATCACATTTTCTCGAATTTCGAGTTTATTTCCATTTTTAGGTGAAAATGTAACAAAACATTAATTGTAGAAATTTTCATGCTTAATCCGTTCCACTCGAAATTTCCTGTTTAAATTGTATCTGAAGACTGATAATTGGGAATCTGAAATCAAATTTTGCATGGATGGGGCGGAGCTCCTGAAATTTTTACAAATATGGGACTTGTGGCAGTTGATAGAGCTTATCAATGACTATTTGAGGTATAAATTTGATCAAAATCGGTGGACCCGTTTTCGAGAAAATTGCGAAAAACCCTGTTTTTGACAACATTTTCGCCATTTTAGCCGCCATCTTGAATTGCATTTGATCGATATTATTCGTGTCGGATCCTTATATTGTAAGGACCTTGAGTTCCAAATTTCAAGTCATTCGGTTAATTGGAAGATGAGATATCGAGTACACAGACGCACATACACTCATACACACACACACACACCACACACACACACACACACACACACACACCACACACACACACACACACACCACACACACACACACACACACACACACACACACACACCACACACACACCACACACCACACACACACACACACACACACACACACACACACACACACACACACACACACACACACACACACACACACACACACACACACACACACACACACACACACACACACACACACACAAATCTGTATCAGCTACCGTCCATAGAAGGCATTTATTGACAAGACAGAGGATCGGCAACGTTGTTCTCCTATCTTTCTTCACTGCCATTATAACATGAACCTCACTATAAGTGATGTCATCATAGATAGCTCGATGGCTGGGCTATGCTTCCCTCAGCTGTTGCCTGTCATAAAGTGATGGAGCCCTTTTTGGTGCCAAATTTATCGCTCATAAAAATGTTATTCGGCAGCTCTCAAGTGGAAAGAGAGTCTGATTCTGAATTTATGGCCTTGGAAAAGGGACGTCTTGAGGCAATAATTTCCAAGAGATATTTGATTCTCAAACCAATTAAGCTGATATTGTACAGAATCAAATCGGTAAACCGTCTTTCAAATCTATCAACAAACGGTCGGTTTCCGAGCTCGGGATTTAGCTAAGCTCTAGACTTTGAACAGCTGGATTCAGAGAATTGGCTTTCCGAAAGTCGCAGTACACGTTTAAATTAAATTTTAAGAAACTAGGAAATTGAACGCAATATAGAATGAAGAGAAAATAATGTAGAGTTTCAGTTATTTCCAATTATCCAGGAATGATCCATTTCGTCAAGGTAAACTATTCCAATTTTAGAGATGAGAAAATGAAGATTATCATAAGAAATACAACTACGCACCGTTTAAAGTTGTTTAGTCTTGAACTTAGCCCATAAACCGCCCTTGAACATGAATCCTATACTATTAAACAAGCAATAATTTCTGTTCATATGTTTGGATGTTTAGTTGTTTAGATGATTATATGTTTGTATTTAACCGGATCTCGAAAACGGCTCCAACGATTCTCACGAAATTCAGAACATAGTAGGTTTATAATATAAAAATTCGATTGCACTAGGTCTCATCCCTGGGGAAATTCGCTGAAGGACATTGGAAGTATTTTATTCATCCCTGAAAAAACAGCTAATAATTTCGTCGTCTGTTGATGATGGAAGCGAGCATGTGTGTGGGACTGACACAAAATAATTTTGACTCAGCTGTTGAACATTAGTAATCATTCAATCAGGTACTTAGTGTCGGTTGTACAAGAGCCGATTAAATTTCAATCCTGATTGATAATTCCCGTAGAACCAATCAGAGAGATAAGCTATCTTTTTGAAATGGTCATCTCTGATTTGGTTTTCGTGGAATTAATCAGGATTAAAATCAAACATGCTTTTGTGAGATAAATTTTTGCATTCCTCTGGGAATTAATCTCAATCCACTGTGATTGGATAGAACCTTTCTGTAGCAACTATAAACATATTATAATTTCTTCTTTCGTGATAAATTTTTTATGCTTTTGTACTCCAGAGCGGAGCTCGGTGCCCCAATATTTCCACGAATAGTAGGTAGTCTATGTGCAGAACGTGAATGCTTATAGCGCAATCTTCTTAGGCCCGTATGCAGATACGCGTTTTAAACGGAGAGAGGTCAGCTGTATGATTAAACCCCGTATGAAACACATTATGATTAATGCAACCATATCTACAAGTAAACGTTGTTCAGCGTTGAACGTAGAGTTAGCATAAAGCCCTGAAAGACTTAATTAATCTGGGATATTTAACAGATGGAATAGTTATTTGTGCAACTAGTGCGCAAAGTGTCAGTTTGCTGCACCGAAAGAAACGTTTAAGCCCGAGCCGTAGGCGAGGGCGGAATGGTTTCTTGAGTGCAGCAGAGGAACTTTGCGCACGTATTTCACATTAAGTTTTTCCTACAGTTACCATTGAATATGAAAAGTGGGTAATTATGGGTAAAATTGCCTGAAATGCATCAAATGTTTTTCTGTGTAATTTTATTATTGATAAAAACCTTAATCCTAAAATCCTAAAGTCCTCGTTGTCCTTGGTTATAATATATAATGAATAATAATTAGCGCGTTGTGCTTCCTTGCACCTCTGCTCACTATAGCAACCACAGCAGTCACTGTTACCAACTTCATTTTGATTTTGCTGCACTGTTGCACCATATAACCTACTAAGTAATTTGCGTTGCCATGTTGCAAATCTGGAGTGCAGAAAATTTTTTCCCGCACTAGAGCGGAAAAGTGATTCTTTGCGTTCTGTAATCAGTGCAGCAATGGCCACTTTTCAACGTAACTGTAGGAAAATATGATAACATTAATCAAGACTAAAAGTGGATATATACTATAATACCCATATAGTACAGAATCAAGGAAAACGTACTATAACAGACGGATTATACACTATGATCTTACAGTTATTACAAAATTATCATTTCATACACTTATCTTGAAATAAACTCTAGCTTTCACCCACTCTTCTATTTCACTACTTAGTTTTTTGTTATTCTATTGTTTATAAAGTGATATGGGACTATATTAGCAAAGTATTCCATGTGAATTGATGTTTATTTATAGTTGATCTTGTAAAGTTTCGAGTATAAGGATTGAGTACAGACGGACGAAGGTTGTGTACATGTGTATTCAAAGTAAGATGCTGCTTATTTCTATTGGCATGTGTAATGATTTTCCCTACAAAGACCTGTCGTACGTTGGAACCCCAAGTTCAACAAACAACTTCCTGCTTGGATACAGTCTAGGCCATTCTAGAGCGGCTCTAATTAAATGCTTTTGCAGGGTAAATATTCTATTAAAGTGCGTGTCAAAGGTACCCCCCCATAATTATATTCGATATTGGAACAAGGAGTGAGCGTATGCATGATATAAGGCTCTTATGATTTTGATATCCTTCAGAGTATTAATGTTTAGAGTATTAGTGTTCAACTGCTAATTGATGAATAATCATCATTGAACGAAAATCGCAATTAAATGTTGTAAATCACTCCAAAGACTTCTGCTACTGCAAATATTGACAACAGAGTAAACAGCTAGATGGAAATTCGATGAGCGTTACTTTACAATAGTTATTTGTGCAACTAGTGCGCAAAGTGACAGTTTGCTGCACCGAAAGAAACGTTTACGCCCGAGCCGTAGGCGAGGGCGGAATGGTTTCTTGAGTGCAGCAGAGGAACTTTGCGCACGTATTTCACATTAAGTTTTTCCTACAGTTACCATTGAATATGAAAAGTGGGTAATTATGGGTAAAATTGCCTGAGATCCATCAAATGTTTTTCTGTGTAATTTTATTATTGATAAAAACCTTAATCCTAAAATCCCAAAGTCCTCGTTGTCGTTGGTTATAATATCTAATACTAATAATTAGCGCGTTGTGCTTGGTTGCACCTCTGCTCACTATAGCAGCCACAGCAGTCACTGTTACCAACTTCATTTTGATTTTGCTGCACTGTTGCTCCATATAACCTACTAAGTATTTTGCGTTGCCATGTTGCAAATCTGGAGTGCAGAAAAATTTTTCCCGCACTAGAGCGGAAAAGTGATTCTTTGCGTTCTGTAATCAGTGCAGCAATGGCCACTTTTCAACGTAACTGTAGGAAATAGTATATTTCGCACCTAGAGCAGAAAATGAGATTTTTCCAGCTCGAAATCGGTTTTCAAGTCCGAGGCCGTAGGCCGAGGACTAGAAAAGATTGAGAGCTGGAAAAACATTTTTGCCCGTGGTGCGAACGATATTTTTCGCCACACTACAGGTATTGCTGACAAAATAAATAAAGAATACAAAATAAAGAATACTCGTTAAGCTATCGTAACTATCTCTTGATTTTAGTGGTAGAAGATTTGCAGTCAGGATTTCAGATTCTTTTAAAATTTCACTTGGAATACCACAGTCATCTTCAAGCATTTTTGAAAATTCGGAATGCACTAATCAACAATAAATAATTGAATAAAACTGGTTGCGAAGCGAATTAGTTTGATTCGAAACTGGAACTAAAATCATGGCGACTTCAGCTTATTATGAAAGTGGACACTCGCCCGATCTAGCGGATGACTTATTAATAATAATTAGCGCGTTGTTTCCAGCCATAAGCGGCTGGAAAGAGACAACTTTCTGGCCTAGACCGGAAAAGAAACCCTTTTCAGACGTCGTCTGCAAACAAGGTCTTTCAGATCCACGTAGGGACTGGAAAACAGCTGCTTTCTGTGCAGTGTGGCGAAAAAACTATTTGTCAGCCTGTACATACGTATTTTATACGAAGCCATAGCGGCCAAATGCTAATTAATGAATCAATAATTAATTCATTTGAACAAATGCAATTTCCAATTTATTCCTATCTGTAGACTGGCTGGCCGCTATGGCTTCGTATAAAATGAGCGCTGCTACCCAGAGATTGTCAGTTTAGTGTGGGGGTGAGCATTCCTGACCGCTAATTAGTAGGTACCAGTTTCGGGCTGACAAATATTTATTGAAAAGTAGCGATTATCTAATCTCTATCTATCTGTTTACCCTGTTGTCAATATTTGCAGTAGCAGAAGTCTTTGAGGTGATTTACTGCATTTAATTGGGATTGGCCACATTCATGTGCATCATAGGAAATTTTTGCCAGTATTGTTTTACCACCAGATATTCTGAAAGCTCAGGGTAGTCACACAACAGTTAGTCAAGACAAGACTAGTCACGATTAGTCACGATTGGTCAAAATACTTCACATAGTTGCTTATGAAGCAGCACACACCGATTAGGCATTGCAATTAGACATGTCTTCATAGGCATCTATGTGGAGTATTGTGACTAAACGTGTCTTGTCTTGTCTTGACGAACTGGTGTGCGCCTTGCCTTAGGATCAATAGAAAGAGAATATCGGGGCACCGAGCTTCGCTCGTTATTTATTTATTGATAAACAGAACAAAATTCTTCAAAATGATTGGGGAAGGACAAACAGGCACAGCCCGAAACTATTTCTTCCCCGAATTTTGATTTATACACTATTGATGGTCCAAAAAGTAGATTAAGTTTAATACACTTGAATTCAGGTCCAATTTTGAGTCAAAATATTTAAAAGCAGTAAATTTCTAATTGAGATTGTTTACAAACCAAATTGAATAGCAAAATAACACTCACTAATCACTTAAAACTGTAAAATAATTATCAACTTTGAATATTATGATATACTCTAATCTATGGCCGGTTGCAGAGTCGACAAATAACGTCGCCCATAGTTAACAGCGCGGACTTAACTATTTAACAGGCCAATTTCGTTGCAGAGACGTTATGTCAGCTATTGCTCTGCCGATAGGTAACAGCGCGCCAACAAACAGGTTTTTCCATTGCAGAGACGAAAAACCTACAGGCAGAGTGATAAACCATGTCATGTCAACAAATCGATTATTTTGATAAAATTTCTAGATAATATTTCTCGCGAGATACGGTAAGCTGATCGAATGATTACACAGCTGATCTCCTACACGCATCTTCTATTATCGACAGACGTCGAAATTATACAGACATCGTCTGTTCTTCCAAGGATGAATTATCCTTCTAATGTCTTTCAGTGAGTTTTCCCAGGGATGAGACATAGTGCAATCGAATTTTTATATCATAAACCTACTATGTTGCAAATTACGTGAAAATCGTTAGAGCCGTTTTCAAGATCCGTTGAACATAAATAACCAGATATAAAAATAAACAGATATAAAAATCTGGTGTGGTACACTCACACAACTTTCCTTGCTCATATTTGAAACTACGATCAGACTTCTGTATATGTGTATATATAATTGTTTTCAGAGTACTTTTTCCTTTGTGTAAACTGTGAAATTCGATGATTTTGAAGTCGTCGAAACAGCTGTTCTACAGATGAAATGACTCGACTATGTTTTCTTTTTATGAACTGCACTACCTACCTACCTGTCTTGGCGTGGCTGAGGGAGGGCGATCGGGGCATAGGATGAGGAGGTGTGTATGCGTGGTGTGTTTGCTTGTGTGGAAGGTGTGTGTTTGCGTGAAATTTTCTTGTTTCTTGCTTAAAATTAAAAAAAATTCTATCATATTACTTATTATTATATTTAAGAGATTATTTCCTTATGTTTTGATGTAGATGCATTAGAATTGTATAGGAGGGTTAAGTGGGAGAGAGGGGCCGGCTGCGCCCTAACTTCGCCCTCCAGGTTAAAATAAAGGCAGCCTATCTATCTATCTATCTACCTCATGCACGAGAAGGAGGTTACTAAGTTTATTTCTCAAGGATGGGGTGGACCCCCCATTAGTTTCCCAGGAAGAAGACTCATGCCAGTTGATAGAGCTGATAAATAACTATACAGGGTATGAACTTGAAAAAAATCGGTTAAGTTATTTTTGAGAAAATTGTGAAAAACATGGTTTTTTAGTAACTTCTCAAGAATATTACGGAGCTCCTGCAATTTTCCCAGAAATGAGACTCGTGTCAGTAGATAGGGCTTATAAATAGCTATTCATGGTATAAATTTGAAGGAAATCGTTAGAGCCGTTTTCGAGAAAACCGTGAAAAACATGGTTTTTTAGTCATTATCCGCCATTTTTCTCAAGAATATAAAGGAGCTCCTGAAATTTTCCCAGAAAAGAGACCCATGTCAGTTGATAGGGCTTATAAATAACTATCCATGGTATAGATTTGAAGAAAATCATTAGAGCCGTTTTCGAGAAAAACGTGAAAAACATGGATTTTTAGTAATTATCCGCAATTTTTTCCGCCATCTTGAATTGAATTTTATTGAATTTCTTATTGTCGGATCCTCATGGTATGAGGACCTTAAGTTTGAAATTTCAAGTCAATCGGTTA
>NC_052512.1:29535720-29617354 GCF_014356525.2 Nilaparvata lugens
CAAAAAGTTGAGTTCACAGACAGTTGGAGAAATTGTTTAGCAGACAACGATTATGATAACATACAGTGACATTCAATTATTTTTTTCAGATGGAAATTACTGAGATGATGCAATTATTCAAATGCTAATGGATCAACAATTTTATTATTAATTAAACGAAAATCCAAAATTACAGAATTTAATTTGGATTTTCGTTTAAAATAGAATTGTTTTTTCTTTAGATTTACTCTTGAATATGAAAAAAATAGGAATATGAGTACCCTTTTCGAAATTGTCTACTGACAACATTTTCCAGCTGACTTGATAATAGCATCATATTGCCGAAAATGATGTGACTAAAAAATTTCAAAAAGAATCTTCGATTTCTATTTTTATCCATAACAAATCTACTTGTACAAGTGATTGTACTCGTAAAAGCATGTGCTTCCTCGATATAGTGATTAGGTAGAATTTTTTTCACTGTTGAATACTGTAACATGAAATGAAGAGATTCAATATTTTCACGTAAAATGAGAATATAAACAAGTATTACATGGAGAACGAATGTAATAAATTACAGAGTTTCACTGGTTAACAAAGATACATTTTCGACAGAGGTAGAACAATGGGCTCACCTACTCACAAAAACAAAACATAAAATGTTATTTAGTGGGATGGTAATGTAAGTAATGTAATTGACCATGATTTGAGTGTCATCAATTGCATGGTATCTGTGCATGTGCCTGTTTATGGTGAGGTCCACGTTATAATGGCAGTGTTTGATTAGCAATGATATTGCTATCCTTGTCTATCATTCGACAGAGCTGATAGTGCTATCTCTTTCTCGCTTCGCTCTGTTGCCAGATCCTCTTTCAACAATGTAGAATTGATAATTAACTTACGAAATACTCCATCTTATTCATGAAGATGTATCATGGAATTATTGAAAAATATAATGTATTGCTTAATGAGAAATAATTGATTATTTGAAACGAGAATCCAAAATTACAGAATTTAATTTGGATTTTCGTTTAAAATAGAATTGTTTTTTCTTTAGATTTACTCTTGAATATGAAAAAATAGGAATATGAGTACCCTTTTCGAAATTGTCTACTGACAACATTTTCCAGCTGACTTGATAATAGCATCATATTGCCGAAAATGATGTGACTAAAAAATTTCAAAAAGAGTCTTTGATTTCTATTTTTATCCATAACAAATCTACTTGTACAAGTGATTGTACTCGTAAAAGCATGTGCTTCCTCGATATAGTGATTAGGTAGAATTTTTTTCACTGTTGAATACTGTAACATGAAATGAAGAGATTCAATATTTTCACGTAAAATGAGAATATAAACAAGTATTACATGGAGAACGAATGTAATAAATTACAGAGTTTCACTGGTTAACAAAGATACATTTTCGACAGAGGTAGAACAATGGGCTCACCTACTCACAAAAACAAAACATAAAATGTTATTTAGTGGGATGGTAATGTAAGTAATGTAATTGACCATGATTTGAGTGTCATCAATTGCATGGTATCTGTGCATGTGCCTGTTTATGGTGAGGTCCACGTTATAATGGCAGTGTTCGATTAGCAATACCATTGCTGTTCTTGTCTATGATTCAACAAAGCCGATAGCGCTATCTCTTTCTCTTGCTTTGCTCCCAGATCGTCTTTCATCAATGTAGAATCAATAATCAATTAACAAAATATTTCACCTTAATTATGAAAATTAATCAGGAAATTGTTGAAGAATATCTGTGGCTTGATGCAAAAACTATCAATGTCAATTATTTTCGAAAATGAGTTTAATACACTAATATCGATTATTTTCAGTTCCAGAAGTGCCAATGTCCTATCTCAAAGCAATAAATAGTTATTTGTGCAACTAGTGCGCAAAGTGTCAGTTTGCTGCACCGAAAGAAACGTTTACGCCCGAGCCGTAGGCGAGGGCGGAATGGTTTCTTGAGTGCAGCAGAGGAACTTTGCGCACGTATTTCACATTAAGTTTTTCCTACAGTTACCATTGAATATGAAAAGTGGGTAATTATGGGTAAAATTGCCTGAAATGCATCAAATGTTTTTCTGTGTAATTTTATTATTGATAAAAACCTTAATCCTAAAATCCTAAAGTCCTCGTTGTCCTTGGTTATAATATATAATGAATAATAATTAGCGCGTTGTGCTTGGTTGCACCTCTGCTCACTATAGCAGCCACAGCAGTCACTGTTACCAACTTCATTTTGATTTTGCTGCACTGTTGCTCCATATAACCTACTAAGTATTTTGCGTTGCCATGTTGCAAATCTGGAGTGCAGAAAAATTTTTCCCGCACTAGAGCGGAAAAGTGATTCTTTGCGTTTTGTAATCAGTGCAGCAATGGCCACTTTTCAACGTAACTGTAGGAAAAAGTTATAAAATTTATACTACTAATGTCATGATTTAGTAAGCTAGTTTAAGTATTTAGTAAGTTCACTCTTAGAGTGTGGAAACTAGCAATGAAGACATTTGTTTTCCGATTGTCATTCATACTCCGTGCCAGAACTACTAATGTCGACTTCTGCACTTCCAGCACTCGCATTTCCGTATCGAAATGCCGTATAGTTCGAAAATACAAGATGAACTTCCAAGCAGATTTGTGAGAAAGTTGATATTTTGACATAGTTCTTGCACCAAGTCACAGATATAATACCTTGCCTTACAAAATATAATTGATTTTTACTTACCTTGCCCTATTACCATTGGTAAGGGAAGTATTGCTTTCCAAAAAAAATTAAGGTACCCTAATTGTACCCTGTTTTCTATACGTTTCAAGGTTCCCTGAGTCCAAAAACATGATTTTTGGGTGTTGGTCTGTGTGTGTTTGTGTGTGTGTTAGTGTGTGTGTGTGTGTGTGGGGGGGGGCGTGTGTGTATGTCTGTGAACACGATAACTCCATTCCTAATCAACCGATTGACTTGAAATTTTAAACTTAAGGTCCTTATACCATGAGGGTCTGACAATAAGAAATTCAATAGAATTGAATTCAAAATGGCGGAAAAAATGGCGGATAATTACTAAAAAACCATGTTTTTCACGGTTTTCTCGAAAACGGCTCTAACGATTTTCTTCAAATTTATACCATGGATTTATAAGCCCTGTCAACTGAAATGAGTCTTATTCTGGTAAAATTGCAGGAGCTCCGTAATATTCATGAGAAGAATGAATTTTGTTAAATTTCTATCACGATTTTCTCAAAGTCATACCCTGTGTAGTTATATATCAGTTCTCTTAACTGGCATGAGTCTCCTCCCTGAGAAATCAACAGGGGGTCCACCCCATCCTTGAGAAATTTACTTTGTAACCTCCTTCTCGTGCGTGAGGTAGGTAGGTAGAGCAGTTCATTCAAAAGAACACATGTCGATGTTTTATTTGTTGAACAGCTGTTTTGACAACTTTTAAAAAATCCTCAAATTTCATAATTCAAACAAAGGAAAATGTACTCTGAACACAATAACAATAGCAGAATCGCAGTTTTAATTATTTAGCCGCCAATCGGCATAATGTTATTCCGCTGAATTATCCTCTTTAATGAGGCTTATAGAT
Organism: Nilaparvata lugens; assembly: GCF_014356525.2. NCBI lineage: Eukaryota > Metazoa > Arthropoda > Insecta > Hemiptera > Delphacidae > Nilaparvata > Nilaparvata lugens. The sequence continues at coordinate 29,539,292 of NC_052512.1, forward strand.
CAATGAGCAAGGGAAATTGTGTGAGTGTACCACACCAGATTTTTTCCAACGAGGATGAACAGTTAATATTACATCAATTAACCTGTATCAGCAGCCGTCTACAGAAGACGTTGACTAGACAGAGGATCGGCAACGTTGTTCTACTATCTTTCTCCACTGCAAACGAGAATGAACAGTTAATATTATATCAATAAACCTGTATCAGCTACCGTCTATAGAAGGCATTGACAAGACAGAGGATCGGCAACGTTGTTCTCTTATCTTTCTCCACTGCCATTATAATGTGGACCTCACTATAGCCTTATTAACCAGATTATTCTTCAACTGGCCAACGCTCTTCCAAGAACGTGAAAGGTTCTCCTCCATTATGTTATCATATAAATGGTGAGGTTATCATTTATAATGTTGAGATCATTCAAAATGCTTTGATAATAATTATTATGAGGAACACAATAGTACGTAACATGTCCGGTAACGATAATTTACCGCATAAGTATGATTGTTTCTGCCCGAAACGTAGTTGAGGGCAGAATTATCATACAAATGTGATAAATACGTTACCGCACAAGTTACGTACAATATTTTTTGTCATACTTATCTGAGAAAGAATAATATTGCTGAGAAACAGAAACCATTACCTGCTGCTGCTCGAGCTACTGCATTCTATAAACATGGCCTAGCCCGTAGCGCCTAGTTCATAACAGACAGACCCTTCGAGCTCAAATAAAATAATGAAGGCCTAAATTATAAGATTTCAGATGAGTTCTCATAACTTGAAACTCCTTAAATAAGTTCTTTAATTATTTGAGTTAGTATATTTATTACTCAGATGATATTAGGACTCAGTAGAGTCCTAACATACTGGACTGTAAAGAGAACATATGGTCTCTTTACAGTATAGTAAAGTATTTACTATATGAATGTAAATATTTCAAACACTCCAGCTTAAAATCAATCAATGACTTTATCATTGATGACACTATAGTCTCATGGATCACAATACTTTTCTGTAAAACTTTACAGAAAATCACATGTTTTATTTTTCTAAAAATAGCTGTTTACCGGCTTGATTTGATGCATGAAAAACAGCTGCAATTGAGTAAGTATGACAAAAAAATGTATCGTCTCTTGATCAGATATTTTCAGCAAATTCGAAGTTTGGACAATATGAATGTCATCCCATAACAATGCATGGTTTAATTGACGTCAGCAGCTTACGCACGAACCGAAACCCACCCTTTTCACATTTTATCTGTGAAAAAAATGATACAAACATAATTGACGTCAGCAGCTTACGCACGAACCGAAACCCACCCTTTTCACATTTTATCTGTGAAAAAAATGATACAAACATGTTTTCCCTAGCTGTCATTTCAAGAAGCTCGAATTAAGTGAAGATTTAGAATGCTTTGTCTCTCACTAGTTGTCACTTAAAGTAGTTCCTAAATTCAAAAACACGTTGTTCATTACAACTTTTTTGTCTTTCGAATAATTGAATACACTTTCAAAACTGACAGAACAAAACCGTCTGGTTGGGACAGATCATTATTGTATAATAGAAGTAGAAAAACAAATAATGAGATTGGAGAGGTACAGTATTTAGTCATATGAAGGGATTCGCTCATTCCATCGTGTCATACAGATGTTGATGAGCATAGTAGACTGAATCATCCTCTATTAGTTAACAAGAATAGTAAGATTCAACCCTCTTATAGGAATAACTAAAGTGAGGTCCACGTTATAATGACAGTGTTTAATTAGGAATGATATTCGTATCCTTTTCTATCATTTAACAAAGCCGATAACGCTATCTCTTTCTAACTTTGCTCTGTTGTCAGATCATCTTTTAAAAATGTAGAATTGACAATTAATCAACAAAATAATTAATCTAATTATGTGAATTCATTATGAAACTATTGGAAAAATATAATTTCTTGCTCAATGAAATATACTGTCGAACCTCTCTATAACGAACCTCCACTTAACGAAATCCTCTACACAACGAATTTTTACCTGGTCCCATGACATTTTTGAGTTTTAGCTGCTTATTTACCTCTTTGTAAAGAATTTTGGACCTCTCAACAACAAAGTTTTCTCTTGACTTGAACATACAAAGTGTAGTGTGTATTGGAAGCAGATGGTTATTTCCAAGGAGCTGTTTAGTTTCAGCAGAAAGGTCAATAGACTAAAAATAATGGCAATTCAGGTAGGAAGAAGATAGGGTGGTAGACAGTTAATAGAGGGTGAAAACACATGTCGGAAATCTGTATGCAAGTTACTGGATATTGAATTCCAAGAACTTGTCATTATTGGAGACCAGGCAGGTGAACGACTGGACTTCCCCGTTCTTGCTTTTGTCACACATTTCAATTCTTTGAACTGACTATGATGATAGCTGTAACGGTACCTGAGGAGAAGAATCCGTCAGATCAAGAAGTTCTAGAGGCTTTCAAAATTATCAGGCAAGGATTAAAACTGGAAAATAGTGTACCAGACATGTCTGACTGTTTGAATAGATGTGAGTCGTTTATCAAACATGATTTTTTATTCAAATGCAAAATTGAACCGAAAATTACTCACTCTTTCAAATATGAAACATAAAAAAATAGGAAAGTTGATATTTATAGTGAAGCTATTGACAAAATAACCGTATTTTGCGATCCATCTGATAGTAGTGTAAAGAGTTGAAAAATATTGCTACAGAGTATGTACTTTGATTAAACTCCACTAATAGTACAAATCAAGCTTTCTGAAAATAAATTGGTAAGTTTACTTACTTATCAAATTCTATAAATATTCAAAAAACATGTTTTTTTCCAAACAGCATGAATTTTCAAATTTCCATATTGATATTGGCCTAATAGGTACCCTATCTACGTTCGCGGTGATATGTTCTATGTACTATATTCATTTATTTACTGCCGTGATACGATATTATAACATCTATAGGATCGTGGCAGATTTCTTGACAGAACCTCTCAATAACGAATACCTCTCTGGAGCGGGATTATTTTTTCTCGGGATAATCGACTTCGTTATACAGAGGTTCGACTGTAATTGATTATTTTAAACGAGAATGAACAATTAATATTTCATCAATGAAGCTGTATCGGCTACTGTCAAGAAGGCATTGACAAGACAGTGAGAATCGGCAAAGTAAAAGTAATGGTAACCCATTTTTGGAGCTTCAGCATGAGTGATTGGATACGGGTTGGGAGGAATTCGCTAAAATGTCAGCCTATGGAAGATCACGAGGTTGATCTCTCTTCAAGTTTCATCCTGTTATACTGATTTTCGATGTTGTCATGATGTCGTCAACCGAGATCACCTCGAAAGTGACAGCATGAAAACTGATGACATTATCATGAACAGTTTTTCAGTAATAACTCAATCACTCACTCTCTCTCTCTTACACCCTCTCTCTCTCCCTCTCCCTCTATCTCTCTCTCTCTCTCTCTCTCTACCTACTTCATTTTATTAATCAATTATTTGATCTTATCTACCTATATAATTATTTTACTTTATAAATTTTCTGTTTTTTTTCTCTTAAATATTCATATTGATTTAAACTTTTACAATATTTCCATTAATAAATAAATCCTTAGTTCAAATAATGAAATTAACGTTCTGGTAGAGAGTTAGTGGGGAGGATATTTTTAATATTCTTTCCGAAGAATGGACATTGATATGTCCAAAGCTCCGCCAATTTATGTAGATGCATAACAATATAATTATTATCTATAGTTATTATATTACAAATTGCGTTTTCATATCATATACAGTTCAATAATTATTTTCTTAGTCTATATCATGTAAATTCATCTATAATTTTGCTGTATTGTAAGCTATTGTATATAAGTGTATAAGACAGTATATATTGTAATCTACATAAATAAAGTACTCAATCAATCAATCAATCAATCAATCTCTCTCTGTCGCTCACTCTCTCTTTACTGTTAAGCGCTGAAGGGGAGGGTCACAGTAGTACCTTAACTTTTGCATATTTCATCATTTTTCTTCCTCAATACTATTGTAGAACTCATTAGTTTAATATGATTCACCATGTCATTTTACTGCCACTGGTATTTATTTTCAACGTAAGTTGAATTATGTGTTGTTAAAAACATGAATAAAGGAATCTGAATCTGAATCTCTCTATTTTCATCATCTCATCTCAACATTTTCTGTTCTTTAGTATTGTATATCGTCATTATTACTCAATTAATTTCTAAACTCCCAATTAAATCCCACCTCATAACAACTGTTTCATTCATCTATTTCGAATCATTAATCCAATATTTTACTCCCTATTACTCATTCTTATCCCATAATTCTGAATTCAAATAACATATTTACATGTTATAATATTCCCAACAGCTCTACAATCCGGTCGTGTGTTGATGGGGAGGATATTATTTTATATCCTTCTCAGAGAATCGACAATTATATGTTGAAACACCGCCGATTTATGAAGTTACATCACAATCTAATATTATTGTTATCCTAATTACATTTTATCTTCATTATCATTGATTAATGTACTGTACTTTGTAAAATTCGTTGAATAATTAGCATTGCCGTCACTTGATGTTAATTAGTGTATAAGCCAGTAAATATTGTAACATACATGAATAAAGGAATCTAATCTAATCTCTCTCTCCCTCTTTCTGATAGAGAGTTGCTGGAGAGGATAGGCTATTATTTGAATATTCTTTCCGAAGAATGGACATTGATATATCCAAAGCTCTGCCAATTTATGTAGGTGCATTTCAATATTATCTATGATTATTCCTAAATGGTTTTTCATATCATATACAGTTTAATGATCATTCCAGTTTATTCTCAATCAATCCGATATCAGTGTTATTAGGAGCTATCATATTCGATTGGTGGGTTGACATAAACTCGTGTATACTTCCAAATCCAATAAAAAATCTAATGATATAATAATCATCAATAAGGAGATTCATAGATATTCCAAAATATAATATACAGAGGATGTCATCATGCTAGATGGGCCGATGCTTCCTTACCAAGGAGCCAAGCTCATATAATCTATACTATAATAGAAGAAAGAGCTGGCTTATTCGCGTACGGGATAGGAGAATTATGTTTGACGCATCATCACTTCTGAACTATTCAACTGATCAACTTGAAATATTGCATATAGATTCTTAATTATCCAGGGATGGTTATAGGCCTATATTTAATTCTTCAAGATTTCATTAAGTTAAGTTTTCAGTTTGTCACGTTTTGAAATAGATCCTTGCTGAGCACGGGTCACCCGCTAGTTCAGAATAATCATAATGAGCACATAGTAGTGCTCAATGATTTATCTTGACGCGTGATGAATTAATAAATCTTGAGTACATGTAATTATAATTGAGCTCAATTAGTTATATTTTATTTTTCGAGTTTATTCAATTAATTTAATTCTTTTATATATGAGTTTCATTCAATTATTATAATTATTGAGTGATTATCAGCTCTAACAGCCTGTTTAACCGATCATCGACCTAGAATTCCTATAGATTTAGGAATCTCACCACCTCATCAACTTTCCGATAATTAGCACAAAATCTTGACTCGTTCAGTCTCTCACCAGGAGTGAGAATAGAATAAATTATTGTGCTAAACAATTCTTATTCTATTATATGGTCCACGTTATATATGCAGTGGAGAAAGATAGGAGAACAACGTTGCCGATCCTTTGTCTTATCAATGTTATCTATGGAGGGTAGCTGATACAGGTTTATTGATGTTATATTAATTGTTCATTCTTGTTCAGAATAATCAGTTATGTTTTATCAAGCAAGAATAGCTATTTATGTATTAAGAGCGTAATGCGCGACTTTATCGCTCGCGCAAAACAGTTATCACGCGACGCAAATCGGAGCGTGATAATTTTGCAAGAGCGATAGAGAAGCATTACGCGCGAATTACATACAACATTTTTTCTACAACTGCCCAAACCTGTTAAATTACTTATATCGGCGGAGTTACAATTACCGAATTTTTAGGTTAAGATCTGACTTTTTGGCGAGCTGCTTACAATCAGCTGATTAGGAAGCGTAAAGAAACTCTTCTGCGCATGCGCGAATGATTTGGGAGCGTAATGTAAATCTACTGTGCATGCGCGGATGGTTAGCGAGCGAAAAAGTGGGTTCTCCTCAGAAATAAGCTGTTTTACAAGGAGAATTGAGTGTGTAAATTCTTTCTTTACGTACAGTTGTAGAAAAATTATTTTCTTCAATGAATTTTCAAATTCTAATATTCGAATTTTAAATATTTGGTTTAAAATTTTAATTTTCGAATTTTAAATATTTGGTTATTTTTTATATTTCTATATTGTTAAAGGACGATCTGGCAACAGAGCAAAGCGAGAGAGAGATACCGCTTTGTTGAATGATAGACATGGATAGCAAACCATTGCTAATCAAACACTGCCATTATAACGTGGACCACACTATAAGAACAGTGATAAATTATGTTTTCTATGCTGAGTGAGAGCGATACAAGCGATTGATGACGTCACTAGCGTTTACTTTGTACTTGAGTGGCTACAAGCATTCTGACCGCGGGGTGTATTACGTAGATGTAACGATGAGGGGGAGGTGGATTCTGATGTTGGATAGATTAGTGTTGTAGGGGGTTTGGGGTGTGGCCGGAAGGAGTTTGGAGGGTTGCTCGAACATTTTTGCAACTTTATTAAAAGTTTGTGTAAGTCAGTCGAGTAACTCATATTCTTCACAGAAAAAACTTTCTGAACTTTATGACGAGACGCAGTCTTAAGAAAAGCAACCACCACCGAAATTGGGTTCTTCCTCAATCGTTTCCACATTTTTCATCTCCTTCCACTTTTCTTCTTCTTCTCCTTCTTCTTCTTCTTCTTCTTCTTCTTTTTCTTCTTCTGTTTCTTCTTCCGTCGTCGTCATCGTCGTCTTCTCCTTCTCCTTCCTCCTCATCTTCTTCTTCCTCCTCATCTTCTTCTTCTTCTTCTTCTTCTTCTTCTTCTTCTTCTCTTCTTCTTCTTCTTGAAACATCTATCAATAATTGCCAAGCGAGTATACACTATTTTTTTTGTAAGTCTTTCAATTAATTTCCAGAGGTGATTGATGTTGAGTGTCTTTTCGGGTGAGGGATTTTCGTTTGATAATGTCTTAAATTTTATGAAATATTCAAGTCAATGGATTTATGTCTTAAATTTTATGAAATATTCAAGTCAATGGATTTATTACTCTCCTTGCCCTATAGGTAAGGAAATTACTGTTTTCCGAAAAAATTTTAGGAACCCCAATTTCTATACGTTTCAAGGTCCCCTGAGTCCAAAAAAGTGGTTTTCGGGTATTGGTCTATATGTATGTATGTGTGTGTGTGTGTGTGTGTGTGTGTGTGTGTGTGTGTGTGTGTGTGGTGTGTGTGTGTGTGTATGAGTGTATGTGCGTCTTTGTACACGTTATCTCATCTCCTAATTAACAGAATGACTTGAAATTCGGAACTTAAGGTCCTTACAATATAAGGATCCGACACGAACAATTTCAATCAAATGCAATTCAAGATGGCGGCTAAAATGGCGAAAATGTTGTAAAAAACAGGGTTTTTCGCGGTTTTCTCGAAAACGGCTCCAATGATTTAGATTAAATTTACATCTAAAATAGTCATTGATAAGCGATCTACGAGATGAGTCATCTACTGCCTAAAGTCCCATATCTGTAAAAACATCAAAGTTTGAAAATCGTAAATGATTAGTTTGTTCAATCTATGCAAAGTTTGGTTTTGGATTCCCAATTATCAGGCTTCAGATACATTTCAAACAAAAAGAAAAATCGAGTGGAATAGATGAGGCATGAAAATCTATACAATTAATGTTCAGTAACATTTTCACCTAAAATTTAAAATAAGATCGAAATTCGAGAAAATGTGATTATACAATTGTAAACTGTTGGCAACTGTTGATTCTATTCAATGATCCACTATGAAGAGATAGCAGACCTCGTATGTCTCCAGCGTTATTGTCCTGTCACCAGCTGGCTCAGATCTTCTCAAGTAGACTTGAGATGCCCGAGAACACTATAGCGTCAGGTGTTCAATTCTCATAACCGGCAAGGAAAGTTGTGTGAGTGCGCCACACCAGATTTTTTATTTCCTCATACATTAATACCATAATCAGCTATCCATAGAAGATCGGTCAGTGACAAGGCAGAGAATCAGAAGCGCTGCTCTTCTATATCTTTCTCCACTGCAATCACATGGTGGCCATAGTTGGTATATTTTTTTGAAAAGTTTTAGATAAAAAAGTAGTACATGTTTCTATAATGTTTCTAATAATCGTATATTTCCAAGTGAGACACTCACTTTAAACTATCAGCTCTATTTCCCACTCGCAGGTAACCCATGCTTCGCAAGGTTCCATTTTAATACTCAACAAACTGAAAATTTGACGTAGTAAAATCTTGAAGAATTGAAAATAGGCCTATAAACATCTTCGGTTAATTAAGAATCTATATGCAAAATTTCAAGTGAATCAATTGAGTAGTTGAAACGTGATGATACGTCAAACATGAATTTTCCCATCCCGTACGTGTATAAGCCAGTACTTCTCTTTATTATAGACTAGCCGTCTGGCTCGCTTCGCTCGCCATATCCGTCCAGCAAGGGGGCTCCTTCACCTGGACCCCCGACTGAATCGTCCAAGAATGAGATCACCAGGCTCGCTTCACTCGCCTGCATTTTTCATTTGAGCATTTTTTTTTATCATATGTTAGGACGATCCAGTCGGGGGTCCAGACTAAACGTCTGGCTAAACGGATATGGCGAACGAAGCGAGCCTGACGGCTAGTAATATAATATTCCCAGGAATAGCTCTGATTGAAGTAGCAGTGCCCAATCAATTTTCCCGCGATGAATGCATTTCAATCTTCAACTTGGTGCCAACCTAACAAAGTCAACTCAACTTAATGCCAACCTGACAAAATTATTAATTTAGTTAATATTTATATCAGTTAATAACTGTATCGAAGAGGTACTCTCTCTAGATTATAGTTCTATATTAACATATGGTATGGACATTTCCCAATTATAATTTTTAGATATTGAATTAAGAGGAATATACATGTTAAAAGAACTTTAAACCCTTAAAACCAACCCGTAGAGTTAAAATATTGCCAAAAGATTTCTTAGTGCGCCTCTGAAGGGCCAACTGAATATACCTACCAAATTTGAACTTTTTTGGTCCGGTAGATTTTTAGTTCTGTGAGTGAGTGCCATTTTGCTTTCATATATATAGATATCGGGGACCGAGCTTTGCTCTGGAGTACAAAAGCATGACAAATTTATTACGAAAGAAGAAATTATAATAACATTCATAGTTTATACGGAAATGTTCTATCTAAACACAGTAAATGAAGATTGATTCCCAGAGGAATGCAAAAATTTCCCTCACGAAGGCCCGGGTTGCACAAAAGCCGGTTGAATTTTATCCCTATTAATTTCACGTGGAATAAGAAGAATATACATGCTGAAAGAACTTTAAACCCTTAAAACCCACCCTTAGAGTTAAAATATCGCCAAAAGATTTTTTAGTGCGCCTCTGAAGTGCCAACTGAACATATCTACCAAATTTGAACGTCTTTGGTCCGGTAGATTTTTAGTTCTGCGAGTGAGTGAGTGAGTCAGTCAGTCAGTCAGTGAGTGCCATTTCGCTTTTATATATATGGATGAATAACATGAATGCTCTTCATCGAACCATTCCAAAGAGAATCCGACAAACTTATCATAATACGGGTTGCAATTCCGCAGAATTGAATAATGATAAAATAAGTATGATATTGTGGTATCGTAGGGAACTGGGAAACAAAAGAGATCAAAAAGCGGGAGAAATAAATAGCGGGGAATGAAAAAGGAATACTGAAACAATGAAAGGTTTCAAACTTCAAAAGTTATATTTCCGCACTCTTTAGAGATGGAGAGAGAAAAAACTCGTTCATTGTCTGAGCCAATTGTTGTATGGAAAACTTTGTTCTTTTTTCCCATGCATCCCTTTTCGTCTCTTGACTTCTTATATGTCCCCCATTCCTCCAACTTACCCCTCCTCCTCCGACACCTCGTCACCTCCTCCCACTACTCCTCTTTCTCAACCTTCTTAAGCTCTTGCTCCCCCTCTTAACCCTCCAGAGCCTTCTCACCCACCCACTCATAACCACCATCTCTCACTTCAACAACTATTTTTACTTAAAAACTGTTATTTGTTTTCTCCAAGATCAAAAGCTCACTTATGCTAATAAACTCAGTTCACGTTTGAATTCGTATCCCATAATATGATAGTTTATCCAATTTCGTGATAATCTTTCCATCTGATAAAAATATTTCTCAACTATTATGAGATTAATTTTTCCTGGCACCCAGCTGAGACATAGAGAGTGGTGTGGCCTTAACCGGTTCAGGACGCAGGTGGGAAGGTGTGCTGAGCTCATGACAGCATGGGGATACTCATCTGATCCTCTGTGCCAATGTGGACAAATCCAATCAATGAACCACCTAATATCTGAGTGTCCACAACACTCCTATCATGGAGGGCCGACAGCCCTCCATGATGCTGGAGAAGATGCATGTCAGTGGCTCCAGAACGTTCTAAATTCTATTGGTATTTGAATATTAAGTGTAAATTTATGTTTTTTTCTAATTTTGGCCTATGTATGCATATGCATATAATTATATATATATTATATATATATATATATAGATATATATATATATATATATATATATTATAATATATATATATATATTTATTTTTTATTTATATATATATATATATATATATAATAATATATATATATATGAGATTAATTTTTTCAATCGAGAATATATAATTTCTTCTTGGTATTTTCAGTTCATTTATCATTTTTCATTACATTTTCAATCACCTAGTTAATTTGTTTTAATTTTCCTTGCCCTATTACCATAGGTAAGGGAAGTATTTCCAAAAAAAAATTAAGGTAACCCAATTTCTAAATTTCTATACGTTTCAAGGTCCCCTAAGTCCAGAAAAGTAGTTTTTGGTATTGGTCGTATGTGTGTGTGTGTGTGTGTGTGTGTGTGTGTGTGTATGTCTGTATACACGATAACCCATCTTCCAATCAACGGAATAACTTGTAATTTGGAACTCAAGGTCCTTACACTATATGTATCCGACACGAACAATTTCGATCAAATCCAATTCAAGATGGCGGCTGAAATGGCGAAAATGTTGTCAAAAACAGGGTTTTTCGCGATTTTCTCGAAAACGGCTCCAACGATTTTGATTAACGTTATACCTAAAATGGTCATCGATAAGCTCTATCAACTGCCACGAGTCCCATATCTGTAAAAATTTCAGGAGCTTCTCCCCATCTATGCAAAGTTCGATTTTATATTCCCAATTATCAGGCTTCAGATACAATTTGAACCAAAGATTCTAAGTGGAAAAGATTGAGCATGAAAATCTTTACAATTAATGTTCAGTAACATTTTCACCTACATTTGAAAATAAGCTCGAAATTCGAGAAAATGTGATTATTACAATTACAAACTGTTAACAACTGTTGATTCTATTAAATCATCCACTATGAAGAGATAGCAGGCCTCGTGTGTTTCCAGCGTTATTGTCCTGTCACCAGCTGGCTCAGATCTTTGAATAGTAGTAGACTTGAGATGCGCGAGAACACTAGCGTCAGGTGATCAATATTTTCATAACGACAAGGAAAGTTGTGTGAGTGCGCCACACCAGATTTTTACTCTAATATTGGCGTGAGAAGGAGGCTCCTTTTTCCTTTTATGTAATCCTAGAAAAGCAAAATTTCCAAAAACCTTGTATATACGTCGACGCGCACTTCAAAAAGGAACTTACCTGTCAAATTTCATGAAAATCTAAACATCGTATAACATTTAAACATTCAAACATTAAGAGAAATGCCAAACCGTCGACTTGAATCTTAGACCTCACTACGTTCGGTCAATCAGAGTAAGAAGGAATTCTTTTTCTTTTCATATTTTCTTAAAATTCAAAATTTCAAAAAACCTTGTGTAAATATACATTGACGCGCAGTTGAAAAAGGAATATTACTGCCAGATCTCATCGAATTCTATCAACGCGTTTGGCCGTTATCGCGTTACATTCAGACAGACAAAAGCAAATCGAGTTGAAACATAGACCTCACTACGTTCGGTCAATCAATTCAATTTTAAATTTTTAAAACACGGAGATGCTTATGCAACCCGCAATACATCTTATTTTTAAGAGCAGAGTCAGTATTGATAGGATCTGGAGCCTTATGATAATCCATTAAGAATTATGACAAATTATATTGAATCGTATAGTTTTTGTAGAGATAGGTCAGGCAACCCGCTTAACACAGTTGATCTCAAATCATACAATGCCATTTCTTAAGCTATAATTTTTATTCAAGTGTGATCCAGCTTGAAATATTGTTTATCTTTTCTCTTTCTTCCTCTCCCTTTCATCCATTTTCCGCTCCTCTTCTCTCTTCAACCGTTACTTTTACCGCAACTACAGGTAACCGACCGCGGAAGAAAAGACCAAGGAAGAAGAAAAAGATGAGGAAGATGAGGAAGAAGAGGAAAAAGAGGAAGAAGAGGAAGAAGAAGAAGAGGGGGAAGAAGTAGGAAAAATTAGGGAGAAAGAGTTGAGGAAGAAGGAGAAGATGATGTAGATGAGGAAGAAGAGAAAGAAGGAGTAGGAGCTGAGGGAGAAGAAGATGAGGAAGAAGAAGAAGAAGATGATGGAGAAAGAGAAGGAGATTGATTGATTGATTGAGTACTTTATTCATGTAGATAACAATATATACTGGCTTATACACTTATATACAATAGCTTACAATACAGCAAAATTAAGGATGAATTCACAAAATATAAATTAAGAAAATAATTATTGAGCTGTATATAATATGAAAAAAAATTGTAATAACTATATATAAATAGATAATATTGTAATACATCTACATGAATTGGCGGAGCTTTGGACATATCAATGTCCATTCTTTGGAAAGAATATTCAAAGAATTCTTCCCACTAACTCTCTACCAAAACTTTAATTTCATTAATTCAACTGATTCATTTAAACATGAAATTATTGTTTAAGTTTTAATTAGTATGAATATTTGAGAGAAAAAAAAACGAAAATTAATGAAGTAAAATGATTATATAAGTAAGTAAGATCATATCATTAATTATTGAAATGGAGTAGGCTCAAAGTAGATCAGGGTAATCAACTTTCAGTAATATACAGCAGTATGCCGTGGATAATTAAAATAACATGAGTTCATAATAAGAAGGAGAAGGAGAAGGAGAAGAAGAAGACGAAGAAGGAGACGGAGGAGAAGAAGAAGGAGAGTTGAGGAAGAAGGAGGAGATGATGAGAGGTAGAAGAAGTAGTAGAAGCTGAGGGACAAGAAGGAGAAGAAGATGAGTGATGAGAAGAAGGAGAAGGGGAAGAAGAAGATGAGGAAGAAGTAAGAAGAAGAACAAGAACAAGAAGAAGAAGAAGAAAAGAAGAAGAAGAAGAAGAAGAAGAAGAAGAATAGGAAGAAAAAGAAGAAGGGGAAGAAAAAGAAGAAGAAGAAGCACAAGAACAAGAGCAAGTAAACAAACAAACGACCAGGAGAAATAAAACCGAAGCCTGTCACGATATGCTCGAACACTTTGTTCGGGACAAGTTTATCCACATTGAGAAATTGTATGATATATTCATGATGAGGCCTTTGATAGAAGCACGTCACAGGGATATGAATGTGTCGAGGCAAAGAATGAGGAAAGTAGATGAGAAGTGGATAAAGGGGAAGGATGGGATTGATTGATTGATTGAGTACTTTATTTATGTAGATTACAATATATACTGGCTTATACACTTATATACAAGGCTTACAATACAGCAAAATTATAGATGAATTTACATGATATAGACTAAGAAAATAATTATTGAACTGTATATGATATAAAAACGCAATTTGTAATATAATAACTATAGATAATAATTATATTGTTATGCATCTACATAAATTGGCGGAGCTTTGGACATATCAATGTCCATTCTTCGGAAAGAATATAAAAAATATCCTCCCCACTAACTCTCTACCAGAATAAGATGATAGGGATGGTAGGGAAAGAGAGGACCTGCTTCCTGTGAACGTCTTTTTCAATATCATGTCGGCCGAGGATCAACGCAAGGATGAGTGTGGGAAGAAGAAGATGGGGAGGAGGAATAAGAAGGAGAGGATAAGAAGGAGAAAGAGAAGAAGTGGGAGAAGATGTGGAAGAGAGTTGAGGATGATGGAGAAGATGATGAAGATGAGGAAGGAGAAGAGGAAGGAGTAGAAGCTAAGGAAAAAGAAGATGAGGAAAAAAAGAAGAGTTCGATGGAGGAGGAGAAGCAGAAAAGGGAGAAGAAGAAGAAGGAGAAGAAGAAGAAGAAGAAGAAGAAGAAGAAGAAGAAGAAGAAGGAGGAGAAGAAAATGAGGATGAAGAAAGAGAATAAGATGAGGAAGAAGAAGAAGAAGATGAAGAAGAAGGAGAAGAAGAAAAAGAAGAAGAAGGATTCTCATCGAGGATCGGCTCAACGGTGGGCTGGGTGTGGGAAAATCGGTTCATAAGGATAACAAGACGGAGAGAGTGAGAGACGTTTGCTGGATGGATGAGTGAGGGAGAGAGAGAATACTACAGGTCCATACATCCTACGATATCACCCTCAAAAGCGGTGATAGAAAGTGGAGCACAATTCATATTTATATTAATTATATGCGGTAGCCTATTCCACACATTGCAAGAAATTCTTCCTTTAATTTCTTCCTTCAAAGTAACTGACCATCTACAGCTTCGCACATACATCGATTTTTTTCTACATCGATTTTTTTTGCCGTCCTTATGAATTCTATTAGATTGAACAGATCATTTCAAACAGATACTGTTTGTCAAGCTCCGTTTAATCTGATAGAATTCATAAGGATGACAAAATAATATATGGACAAGAATCGATGTCTGTGTGTGTGTGTGGGCAGGGCTCAACTCGACATTCTACTTTCCTTGCCCTACTACCATAGGTAAGGGAAGTATTGCTTTCCGAAAAAAATTAAGGTACCCCAATTTCTAAATTTCTATAAGTTACGTTTCAAGGTCCCCTGAGTCCAAAAAAGTGGTTTTTGGGTATTGGTCTGTATTTGTGTGTGTGTGGTGTGTGTGTGTGTGTGTGTGGTGTGGGTGTGTGTGTGTGTTTGTGTATCGTTGAATATACCATGGATTTCCTGTTGAATCATTGACTTAAAATCTTTGCAACAATCAATAAAACTATCACAGTATAAATATGCAGTCAGTGAGTATAGAATGTAACATTCTATACTCACTGCATACAGTAGGCTATAACATTGTGCTGATCTGAACAGTGAGTATAGAATGTAATTACATTAAATTACTCTAACAGCTAACTGGATCTGAATTGATCTATTGTAATAATGGACATATGAAATAATGTCTTACTATTCCAAGTAAAACGAAACTAATGTTTGTGTTTGTATAAGAGCTGCTGAGTGGATACTGCATACTGAGAAATTCATAAATGATCCAGACCAGCCTGGCGACTTCGATGCTATCGACACCGGAATCTCCTTTTATTTCTATCAATGAGTAAATCTGAATTAAAACCATGTATTGTATCAACTATCCTATTATCGTATTGTAATTCGTGAAGCCTGTTTAGTAAAAGCCAGTTACATACACATCGATTTTTTACCGTCCTTATAAAATTCTATTAGATCAAACAGATGATGTTTGACAAGTTGCACTTATTCGAATTCATAAGGATGGCAAAAAACAATCGTACAAAAATCAACGTGCATGTAACTGGCTTTCGAAGACCCATACGATATTGTATTCTATGATCAATAGAATAGTAAATATCGAAATAAGTGTTGCAGCCAGAACTTGTGTTAAGAAACGGTTTTGTCCCCACTTTGTAAGTTAAACTAAACACACAATTCCTCCCCAATGTGGGTTTGAAGTGTACACACCATTTCTCCCCGCTTTGTGCAGTGGAAGTGTACACACATTTCTCCTCGGTTTGTTCAGTGAAAGTGTACACACATTTCTCCCCTTTTTGTAGGTTTAATGCGTAATTTTTTTTTTCAAGTTAACAGAAAAAAAGTTACAACTGTATTGAACACATATAATATACTTTCTAAAACAAAAATTAAGTCTCCAACATGTGTGTAAATGTGTGTAAATCAGCCTCCCCGCAATGTATGTTCATTTCTCACCTCCCCGTATGCTACCTTGTTCCAGTATGTGTGTGTGTGTGTGTGTGTGTGTGTGTGTGTGTGTGTGTGTGTGTTGTGTGTGTGTTGTGTGTGTGTGTGTGTGGTGTGTTTGTGTGTGTGTGGTGTGTGTGTGTGGTGTGTGTGTGTGGTGTGTGGTGTGTGTGTGTGTGTGAATGTGTATGTGTATGTGTGTTGTGTGTGTGTGTGTGTGTGTGGTGTGTGTGTGTGTGTGTGTGTGTGGTGGTGTGTGTGTGTGGTGTGTGTGTGTGTGTGTGTGGTGTGTGTGTGTGGTGTGTGTGTGTGTGTGTGTGTATGTGTGTGTGTGTGTGTGTGTGTGTGTGTGTGTGTGTGTGTGTGTTGTGTGTGTGTGTGGTGTTGTGTGTGTGTGTGTGTGTATGAGTGTATGTATGTGCGTCTGTGTTCAATATATCTCATTTCCCAATATACGGGATGACTTGAAATTTGGAACTTAAGGTCCTTACAATATGAGGATCCGACTCGAACAATTTTGATCAAACTCAATTCAATATGGCGGCTAAAATGACGAAAATGTTGTCAAAAACTGTTTTTTTTCGCGATTCTCTCGAAAACGGCTCAAACGATTTCGATCAGATTCGGACCTAAAATAGTCATTGACAAGCTCTATGAACTGCCACAAATCCCATACCTGTGAAAATTTCAGTAGCTCCACCCTATCTATACAAAGTTTGATTTTGGACTCCCAATAATCAGGCTTCAGATACAATCAAAACGGAAATGGAGAAGATTGAGCATGAAAATCACTACAATTGATGCTCAGTAACATTTTCAGCTGAAATTTGAAATAAGATCAAAATTCGAGAAAATGTTATTATTCCAATTGCAAACTGTTGGCAACTGTTGATTCTATATAATCATTCACTATGAAGAGATAGCAGACTTCGTGTGTCTCCAGCGTTATTGTCCTGTCACCAGCTGGCTTGAATCTTTAAATAGTAGACTCGAGATACGCGTGAACACTAGCGTCAAGTGATCAATTTTCATAACGGCAAGGAAAGTTGCGTGAGTGCGCCATACCAGATTTTCAACTGAAAGATAGAAACACAGATGAAACATTCCTAAATAAATAAAAATAGTTGAAGCTTCACACTATTTTTTTTTTCAATTTTCTTTTTTTTCGAAATTTCATTTCAACGTGGACCACGACTACGCTTCGTTTTGAAAAGCCAATTCTCTGACTCCGGCTTTTAGAAGTCTAGAAATTAGCTAAATTCTCATTTATCATTTTCTGATTATTATGACAAAAAATAGTCTAAGCTACTTGGACGTGAATGTATTTTGCAGTGCTCGAATGAAATTGTAGTCTCGGCTAACGCCTCGACTAGAAACATCATTATCGCCTGCGAAAGGGCCCTTCCCGTCCTTGTGACTTAAAATACTATTATTTCCACCAATAATACCATTTATAATCCAATGCATAAAAATTGGGAAATTAACTGAACACTTTTTCCAGTGAGTGTGATCAGTGTACATATTAAAGCAAATTGACAATTACACAAAGTGCCGGTTGCACAACAGCCGGTTAAATTTTAACCGTGATTAATTCCATGAGAACCAATCAGAGAAGCCGTCCTTTTCAAAAACGCGTCTCTGATGGTTTTCCCGTGAAATAATCACGGTTATATTTAACCGCTGTTTGCAACCGGCCTTAGGCTATCAAGTTCTCATGTCAATATTGTATTCTTTGGACATCTTATTTTTCATGGTTCCGAATTTGGAACAGCAAAACTGGTACGAAAAGCGCCTTTCATCGCTCCAGGTGGAAATTTTGTCAACTACAGTCAAGAAATTCCTGATTCGAAACTTGTAAACTAGGTTATGTTTATAGAATGCATGTAGTAATGTCAGCACAAGCAGGTAATGTTTTCTGTTTCTCAATTATTATTTTCTGGATTATTATGACAAAAAATAGTGTTAGCTACTTGGACGTGAATGTATTTTGCAGTGCTCGAATGAAATTCTAGTCCCGGCTAACGCCTCGACTAGAAACATCATTCTCGCCTGCAAAAGGGCCCTTCCCGTCCTTGTGACTTAAGATACTATTATTTCCACCAATAATACCATTTATAATTCAATGCATAAAAATTGGAAAATTAACTGAACACTTTTTCCAGTGAGTGTGATCTGTGTACATATTAAAGCAAATTGACAATTACACAAAGTGCCGGTTGCACAACAGCCGGTTAAATTTTAACCGTGATTAATTCCATGAGAACCAATCAGAGAAGCCGTCTTTTCAAAAACGCCGTCTCTGATTGGTTCCCGTGAAATTAATCACGGTTATAATTTAACCGGCTGTTGTGCAACCGGGCCTTAGGCTATCAATGTTTTCATGTCAATATTGTATTCTTTGGACATCTTATTTTTCATGCGAAGTTTGTGGGTTGTAGTGAAGGTCATATTGTAGAGAAATATATTTGAAAGGGGTTTGAAATGATTGGTCAGTCAGAATGAGTCTTCTCAAATTGTAGTTTTCCATCTTGGAAGACGCTTTACGATAATAGTTGAGATTTCGTCTAGATATTGTAAGTTATGCTTTCTACGTCTTGTACCTGAAGTAAAGAGAGACGAGATTCGAATGGGTTGTTGAAATGATTGGTCGTGCCCAGTGACCTATAGTGTAATTCTTCTCCCGTGAAATGCATTTTCAAATATAGCAGTCTTTGTTTGATTGTTGTGTATTTCCTCCATAGTATAGTTCGTTCATGTGAAGTGTGAATAACTGTTTTGTAGAACTTGATTTGGAAGGCTTTCGAGATGATTCGGGCTACATCACTTACGTTATTGATAATTTCTTGATGTGTGACTGACCACTCACATCAATTTATTGCTAGTGGTTCCAGGATGAGTAGTTACAATTTTCAATATTGCAGCAGAAGTCCACCTCGAAAGGTCCATTAGAAAATGCATCGCCAGACAATTCGAAAATAGCTGTTTTCTTCAAGATATTATTCCTACATCATATTATTGACGTTTCAAAGTCCAGCCACCATTTCCAATATTGCAGTTCTATCTTGAAATACATTTTCGAAAATATTGGTTCTCAGATATTTTTTCTACAATCTATTCCTCAGAGAGGTGTGAAGAATCGGTCATGCTAGATTTGAAAGAGTTTTTGAGAGATTGGTCGATCAGGATGAGTACTATTATTATCAGTACGATGATAAGAACAATATGAAAACTTTTAGTACCCTTTATCACAAGTTTTATTCGATCATAATTCAGGTCATTTTCTAGTTGAAAATGGCCCAAGTTATGATCGAAACTAGTCGTTGTAATATTACTTTCCTTGCCCTATTACCATATGTAAGGAAAGTATTGCTTTCCGAGAAAAATTAAGGTACCCCAATTTCCAAATTTCTATACGTTTCAAGGTCCCCTGAGTCCAAAAAAGTGGTTTTCGGGTATTGGTCTGTGTGTGTGTGTGTGTGGTGTGTGTGTGTGTGTGTGTAAGATTTCTTAGTGCGCTTCTAAAGGGCCAACTGAACATACCTACCAAATTTGAACGTTTTTGGTCCGGTAGATTTTTAGTTCTGCGAGTGAGTGAGTGAGTCAGTCAGTCAGTCAGTCAGTCAGTGAGTGCCATTCCGCTTTTATATATAGATTATTATTATTATATAGATTACTAATATAACTAATCTATATGAATAAAAATCGAGCCTCAAATTTTGACGTTCAATCACTTTTTATGTCTGCACCGAATTTAATGATTCTCTTTTAGCTGTGTTTGTTATGTTCAGGAGCAGGTTCAAGGCCTATCAAAATCAATGATCCGACTACAGGACTCTTTCCTGCGATCCTTCAAAGTTTACATGTGATCCTTAAAGGAGAAGATTTTTATGAACTGGCCATACACAAAAATAAAAATCAGCTGTTATAATCATTGCGTCATCCAACAGCCGTCGGTAGATCTGTTTTCCTGTTTTCTTTCTACTGATTCACAAAATTTCAATTCTTATAATTATGCCGCGGTACGAACGATGTCCAAACTTGGGTCGTAGAACTCGAAATGCTGTAAATTTCTAATATCCACGGGAAAATCAGCAGCAAGAAGATATTCTATTCAATTTCCCAGCAAGCTGCATTCAACTATATCTAAAAATACAAACTGATAAACAACTAACTAAGCACATAGGAAGTTCATATTGAGATATAAAAGTAAAAACTGATTGTTGGATAATTTTCATAATAATATAGTGCATCAGATTAAGCTAAGGCTAAGCACACCTGAGGAGGCACGGCTTGGTGATACAAAGTTTTGATCTTATGGAGATTGCCTTATCACACGTTCCACGCCATGTCCAATTCAGTGTGTGTGAGTTCTTCCATTCAAACCAATAAACTAGAAGCACCTGACTGTAAAATGCCGCATCGCGCCTCCTCAGGTGTGCATCCAGCTAAAGTTTGTCATGAGATGCATTAACTAACTATTTGGCGGTACGAAGTTCGCCGGGCCAGCTAGTATATCTTATATATTAAATACCAATATAAAAATCTGGTGTGGTACACTCACACAACTTCCCTTGCTCATATTTGAAACAACGATCAGACTTCTGTGTATGTGTATGTATAATTTTTTCAGAGTTCTTTTTCCCTTGTGTAAATTGTGAAATTCGATGGATTTTTTCAAAGTCGTCAAAACAGCTGTTCTACAGATGAAATATCTCGACTATGTGTTCTTTTTATGAACTGCGCTACCTACCCACCTCATGCACGAGAAGGAGGTTACTAAGTCGATTTTTCAAGGATGGGGGTGAACCCCCATCAGTTTCTCAGAACGGAGACTCATGCCAGTTGATAAAGCTGATAAATAACTATACAGGGTATGAATTTGAAAAAAATCGGTCAAGTTATTTTTGAGAATATCGTGAAAAACATGGTTTTTTAGTAAGTATCCGCCATTTTTCTCAAGAATGAAACGGAGCTCCTGCAATTTTCCCAGAAATAAGACTCAAGTCAGTTGATAGAGCTTATGAATAGCTATCCATGGTATGAATTTGAAGAAAATCGTTAGAGCCGTTTTCGAGAAAATCGTGGATAACATGGTTTTTTAGTGATTATCCGCCATTTTTCTCAAGAATATTACGGAGCTCCTGCAATTTTCAGAAATGAGACTCATGTCAGTTGATAGAACTTATAAATAGCTATCCATGGTATAAATTTGAAGAAAATCGTTAGAACCGTTTTTGAGAAAATCGTGAAAAACATGGTTTTTTAGTAATTATCCGCCATTTTTTCCGTCATCTTGGATTGAATTCTATTGAATTTCTCATTATCGGGTCCTCATGGTACAAGGACGTTAAGTTTAAAATTTCAAGTCAATCGGTTAATTAGAAATGGAGTTATCGTGCTCACAGACATACACACATACACACATACACACACACACACACACACACACAGACCAACACCCAAAAATCATGTTTTTGGACTCAGGGGACCTTGAAACGTATAGAAAACTTGAAATTGGGGTACCTTAATTTTTTTTGGAAAGCAATACTTTCCTTACCTATGGTAGTAGGGCAAGGAAAGTAATACTACTATGATACTTCTTCTTCTTTTGGTTCCTTCTCCTATCGGAGGTTGGAAATCATCACGGCAATTTTCACTTTATTGATTGCAGCCTTGAATAGTTCCCTTGAGTTGCAGCCATACCATTCTCTTAAATTACGCAGCCAGGATATCCTTCTTCTTCCCACACTCCTCTTTCCCATGATCCTTCCTTGCAATATAAGTCTCAACAGCTCATACTTTTCACCCCTCATTACATGACCCAAATATTGCAATTTTCTTCTCTTTATAGTCGCAACAACTTCACATTCCTTTGCCATCATTAACATTACATCCCTATTTGTCACTTTTCTTGTCCATGGTATTCTCCACATCCTTCTATAGCACCACATTTCAAATGCCTCGATGTTTTTGAGGTTTGACTTTTTTAAAGTCCATGCTTCCATGCCGTACAGCAATGTAGAAAACACATAACAACGCAGCATTCGTATTCTAAGTTCTAGTTTAATATCTCGGCTACACAGAAGTCTTTTCATTTTCATGAACACCTGTCGTGCTATTTCCACTCGTCCTTTGATCTCCCTGGTCTGATCGTTCACTTCAGTGATCCATGCTCCAAGATACTTATATGCTGTGACTCTCTCAATAGGTGTATTGTCCACTACAATATTAATTGGCACTCTCTGCTTTTTCGAGACGATCATGCACTTGGTTTTCTCAAGATTCAGCTTCAACCCATAGTAATTGCTGTAGTTATTCACATTTTCCAGTAATTGCTGCAACTCATTCTCACTTCCCGCTATCAGAAGTGTGTCATCTGCATAGCGTAAATTATTAATAGTTACTCCATTTATGGAGAGACCAACATTTTGCTCCATTAAAGCTTCTTGACAAATGGCTTCACTGTAAACATTAAACAAGAGTGGTGAAAGGACACATCCCTGACGTACACCACTATGATACTAATGATATGTAAACTATATGACTAACGAATGCTGTTTTCGTTCTTCTGTTCACAGGTTACGTTGAGAGCGACATCCCAAGGATGAGGGGTGGAACGGCACTTGCGATGAGGGCTCGAGAAGGAGTGATGCCTGAGCCCCAGCCACAACAACTGAATCTAGAACAACAACTACAGCAGCAACAAAAGAAGTCCCAACATCAACATGGATCCCACGGTGGTCGGTACCCTGAGCCATACTTCGATCCTAATGGCAATACCAACATCACAACCCAGCTGGGAGCTCATGTTCATCTCCCCTGCAGAGTCAGGCAGATCAGCAACAAATCGGTACGCCTTCCATTACATGGCTCTATAGTTATAGTGAGGTCCACGTTATAATGCCAGTGAAGAAATAATTATTATTGAACGAAAATCCTAAATAAATGCTGCAAATCACCCCGAAGACCTCTGCTACTGCAGACATTGACAACAGGGCTAACAGCTAGATGGAAATTCGATGAGAACTACTATCCAAAAATTAGTTGCCAGCCCGGGAATCGAACCCGGTACCTCCCAATATTGCTAGTCAGGAATGCTTGCCATTACATCAAACTGACAATTCTTGGATAGTAGTTCTCATCCAATTTCCATCTAGCTGTTAGCCCTGTTGTCATTGTCTGCAGTAGCAGAGGTCTTCGGGGTGATTTGCAGCATTTATTTAGGATTTTCGTTCAATAATAATTATATATTAATTAGCATTTGAATAAATGCATTCTCTATTCAATTCCATCTGTAAGCAGTGAAGAAAGATAGGAGAAAAACATTGCCAAGTCTCTCCATTTCGCCACTGAGTGTACACAGCTGTTACTCAATTCATCCAATTAAATTTGATCTAATAATAATTATCATTTCCTTGATGAAAATAATCAAATTGATGTCAAATTATTCAAGAAAATATATTTTCTCATAATTTGATTCAAAAGTTTGCTCTCATAACTGAGATCAGATTTTGATTTTTATACATACCTGAAATGGCGGCTAATTGACCGAGCGAAGTGAGGTCTAAGATTCAAGTCGACGGCTTGGCATTTCTCTTAATGGTTATATGTTGCGCATTTACGGCGAAACGCGGTAATAGATTTTCATGAAATTTTACAGGTATGTTCCTTTTTCAATTGCGCGTCGACGTATATACAAGGTTCTTGGAAATTTTGCATTTCAAGGATAATATAAAAGGGAAAAGGAGCCTCCTTCATACGCCAATATTAGAGTAAAAATCAGACTATAGAATTATTCATCATAAATCAGCTGACAAGTGACTACACAGATGTGTGGAGAAGCCAGTCTATTGCTGTATTTCCATAAGGTCTATAGTTTCAATCAGGTACTTGTGGACGAAAATACTGCGTGAGGTCTACTGTTCACAGAACTACCAGTTTAAAAAGCTGTGATACAACAATCTGAATTTCAAAACAACAGAAGCCCCAACATCAACATGGATCCCACGGTGGTTTGTACCCTGAGCCATACTTCGATCCTAATGGCAATACCAACATCACAACCCAGCTGGGAGCTCATGTCTATCTCCCCTGCAGAGTCAGGCAGATCAGCAACAAATCGGTACGCCTTCCATTACATGGCTCTATAGTTATAGTGAGGTCCACGTTATAATGCCAGTGAAGAAATAATTATTATTGAACGAAAATCCTAAATAAATGCTGCAAATCACCCCGAAGACCTCTGCTACTGCAGACATTGACAACAGGGCTAACAGGTAGATGGAAATTCGATGAGAACTACTATCCAAAAATTAGTTGCCAGCCCGGGAATCGAACCCGGTACCTCCCAATATTGCTAGTCAGGAATGCTTGCCCTTACATCAAACTGACAATTCTTGGATAGTAGTTCTCATCCAATTTCCATCTAGCTGTTAGCCCTGTTGTCATTGTCTGCAGTAGCAGAGGTCTTCGGGGTGATTTGCAGCATTTATTTAGGATTTTCGTTCAATAATAGCTATATATTAATTAGCATTTGAATAAATGCATTCTCTATTCAATTCCATCTGTAAGCAGTGAAGAAAGATAGGAGAAAAACATTGCCAAGTCTCTCCATTTCGCCACTGAGTGTACACAGCTGTTACTCAATTCATCCAATTAAATTTGATCTAATAATAATTATTATTTCCTTGATGAAAATAATCAAAGTAATGTCAAATCATTCAAGAAAATATATTTTCTCATAATTTGATTCAAAAGTTTGCTCTCATAACTGAGATCAGATTTTAATTTTTATACATACCTGAAATGGCGGCTAATTGACCAAGCGAAGTGAGGTCTAAGATTCAAGTCGACGGCTTGGCATTTCTCTTAATGGTTATATGTTCCGCATTTACGGCGAAACGCGGTAATAGATTTTCATGAAATTTTAAAGGTATGTTCTTTTTCCAATTGCGCGTCGACGTATATACAAGGTTCTTGGAAATTTTGCATTTCAAGGATAATATGAAAGGGAAAAGGAGCCTCCTTCATACGCCAATATTAGAGTAAAAATCAGACTATAGAATTATTCATCATAAATCAGCTGACAAGTGACTACACAGATGTGTGGAGAAGCCAGTCTATTGCTGTATTTCCATAAGGTCTATAGTTTCAATCAGGTACTTTTGGACAAAAATACTGCGTGAGGTCTACTGTTCACAGAACTACCAGTTTAAAAAGCTGTGATACAACAATCTGAATTTCAAAACAACAGAAATTAAGTTATTTGGTGGTTATTCTATTCCAATTTCTTTAAAAAATAATAGAAAAATATATATCCTTTCTAAAATAAATAATTTCAATGTAAATAATTCTAAAATAACCTTTCAATATTATTTATACCGGTACGAGTGGGTCTAACCTTTACGTGTAGGCTGAATGAAGCATGGATGAAGTTTAAGGTGGTTAGTTATCAGCTTTTAGGTATTCATTCCAGGTATTTCAATTTGTGTTTCTCATACGGTGATGTCTAAAAATTACTTAATTTTGTTCCAAAAATACATCTTTAATCAATTATACGACTTGTGTACTCAAGTATTTTGACCGAATGAAGAAAAAAAATGGTGGCTGAGAATTGTTTGTTTACTTTTGTACAGTCACTGCCAAAAGTAAAAATAAAATATTCTGTCAAACTGACAACATTGCAAAGCGAGAGAGAGAGATAGCGCCATCTGTTTTGTTGTATGATAGAAAAGGACAGCAACAGTATTGTCAATCGTACACTACCATTATAACGTGGACCTCACTATAGGTCTACGTTATAATGGCAGTGTTTGATTAGTAATGGTACTTCTAACCTTGTCTAGCGGGTAGCGCCATCTCTTTCTCGCTTTGCTCTGTTACCAGATCATCTTTTAACTAGTAGTTCTGGGAACAGTAGACCTCGCGCGGTTATAATTACAGCCTCCTATTATACTGTCCCTGAGAGTAAATCTTGTCTGTAAGTCGTGTCGGCGTATGTGGAAACGGCTAATGGCTGTTGAGGTTGGTGTATCGAAAATGGTAACATAAAAAGCTAATCTCCTTCAAAACATACTGATGACTTCAAGCACTACCTCCGTAAAGAAAGCCGTAGTGCATTCGTGTGACGTCAGCACAGGTAGGGCTCTTCCATATAAGGGAGAGTAGGGTTGTGTTTGTTCGTTTGTTCGCATCAAAATATGTCAACTTGTGGATTGCAAACCGAAAAAACAGAATGATTTAGATCTCCGAATTTTGCACATAGATTCTAAAAATATCAAATCTCGTGCACATGGAAGCCCAAATTTCAATTTTCCTTCTAGATTTTCCAGAATTAGTGTTAAAATTTCATTCATGCTACCGTACATGTAGTTCCATACGTCATAGGCTTCATTGTTGTAGCCCAGAAGTGTGTTTTTCATGAGTAGGTTATAATACTGTTACAAGACAATCATTTTCGAACGTAGCCATGTAGCGTAACAGTAAAACGCTCGCTTTCAGAGCGATGGTTTCTCGGTTCGAAACCCGATTCTTCCAAAATTTTTTGTTCTCAATTTTTTCCCTCGAAACGTATTATCATCAATTATTTTGTGAAAGAATTAGTTTTCATCACAATTGAACTTGGATTTTATCAAATAATTATTCTTAATGTAAAATTTTGCCACCAATACGAATGAAATTGACATAGTCTTTATGCTGTATCATTGAATTTTATATTCATAAAACATGAATAGATCACAATACAATAAGTAATAATTCATATTCTTCAGTTATAATGTACTATCAGACACAACTTCGCAGTGAAACGAATATTTCGTTTTGAATTGAGAAAACAAAAGGCTGTCTGATTCAAATTGAGGAGGATCTGATCGATTCTAAAATTTATTGATGTATTGAAAAATCAATATGATTCTGTGAGGTTTTCAAGTATTATGTCTTCTTCAGTTATCTATACTATAATAAAGGAAAGAACTGGCTTATACACGTGAGAAATAGGGAATTATGTTTGACGCATCATCACGTCTGAAATACTCAACTGATTAATTTGAAATTTTGCATATAGATTCTCAATTAACCGAGGATGGTTATATGCCTATTTTCAGTTCTTCAAGATTTTATTACGTCAAGTTTTCAATTTGTCATGCTTCCAGTTGCTGTATAGAAGCAGCTGATCATTTCTTTTAAAGGGACATTAGATGATGGGTATGATTGGGGATCCTATTCGAATAAAAATTTTCTGTCGCATCAAAAATTTGTTCGCCATTTTGAATTCAACTTCATTTTTTAAATTGAAAGGTAGTCATATGACAAAATTAGAAGACAGAAAACTAACGTTGGTCATATGATACAGAATTTCAAGAGAAAATGAATGATGAAAACCGCACCGATTTCTCAAACCGTTCAAAAGTTATTCTCATTCAAAGATACTGATAAATCATCCATCCATCCATATCTTTACTGTAATAATGAAAAGAGCTGGCTCATACACGTACCTTAAATTATGTGAGAAAATAATGTTTGACGCATCATCATGTCTGAATTCCTTGACTGATTGATTTGAAATTTTGCATAAAGATTATTAATTAACCGAGGATTGTTATATGCCTATTTTCAAATTTCGAATTTTTTATTACGACAAGTTTTTACTTTCCTTGCCCTATTACCATAGGTAAGGAAAGTATTGCTTTCCGAAAAAAATTAAGGTACCCTAATTTATAAATTTCTATACGTTTCAAGGTCCAAAAAAGTGGTTTTTGGGTATTGGTCTGTATATGTGTATGTGTGTGTGTGTGTGTGTGTGTGTGGTGTGTGTGTGTGTGTGTGTGTGTATGAGTGTATGTATGTGTGTATGTGCGTCTGTGTACACGATATCTCATATCCCAATTGACGGAATGACTTGAAATTTGGAACGTAAGGTCCTTACAATATAAGGATCCGACACGAACAATTTCGAACAAATCCAATTCAAGATGGCGGCTAAAATGGGGAAAATGTTGTCAAAAACAGGGTTTTTCGCGATTTTCTCGGAAACGGCTTAAACGATTTTGATCAAATTTATACCAAAAATAGTCATTGATAAGCTTTATCAACTGCCACAAGTCCCATATCTGTAAAGATTCCAGGAGCTCCGCCCCATCAATGCAAAGTGGGATTTTAGATTCCCAATTATCAGGATTCAGTTACAATTTGAACAAAAAATTTCCTGTGGAAAAGATTAAGCATAAAAATCTCTTCAATCAATGTCCAGTAACATTTTCACCTAAAATTAAAAATAAGCTCAAAATTTGAGAAAATGTAATTATTCAATTTCAAACTCTTGGCAACTGTTGATTCTATTGAATCATTCACTATGAAGAGATAGCAGATCTCGTGTGTATCCAGCGTTATTGAACTGTCACCAGCTGGCTAAAATCTTTGAATAGTAGACTTGTGATGCGCGGGAACACTAGCGTCAGGTGATCAATTTTCATAACGGCAAGGAAAGTTGTGTGAGTGTGCCACACCAGATTTTTTTAGTTTGCTAAGTTTCAAAATAGACCCTTGCGAAGCATAGGTTACCTACTAGTCTATATATAAAAGCGAAATGGCACTCACTCACTGACTGACTCACTCACTCACTCACTCACTCACTCACTCACTCACTCACTCACTCACTCACTCACTCACTCACTCACTCACTCACTCACTCACTCACTCACTCACTCACTCACTCACTCACTCACTCACTCACTCACTCACTCACTCACTCACTCACTCACTCACTCACTCACTCACTCACTCACTCACTCACTCACTCACTCACTCACTCACTCACTCACTCACTCACTCACTCACTCACTCACTCACTCACTCACTCACTCACTCACTCACTCACTCACTCACTCACTCACTCACTCACTCACTGTTAAAATTTCATTCATGCTACCGTACATGTAGTTCCCTACGTCATAGGCTACATTGTTGTAGCCCAGAAGTGTTTTTATGAGTAGGTTATGATGCTGTTACAAGACAATCATTTTCGAACGTAGCCGTGTAGTGTAACAGTGAAACGCTCGCTTTCGGAGCTATGGTTCCTCGGTTCGAATCCCGACTCTTCCTAAATTTCTTGTTCTCAATTTTTTACCTCGAAACATATTATCATCAATTATTTTGTGAAATAATTCGTTTTCATTATAATTGAACTTGGATTTTATCAATTAATTATTCTCAATGTAAAATTTTGCCACCAGTACGAATGAAATTGACATAGTCTTCATGCTGTATCATTGAATTTCATAGGAAAAACATGAATAGATCACAATAAAATAAGTAATAATTCATAATCTCCAGTTATAATGTACTATCAGACACAACTTCGCAGTGAAACGAAAATTTCGTTTTGAATTGAGAAAACAAAAGGCTGTCTGATTCAAATTGAGGAGGATCTGATCGAAACTAAAATTTATTGATGTATTGAGAAAAATCAATATGATTCTGTGAGGTTTTCAAGTATTATGTCTTCTTCAGTTATTCATACTATAATAAAGGAACGAACTGGCTTATACACGTGAGAAATAGGGAATTATGTTTGACGCATCATCACGTCTGAAATACTCAACTGATTAATTTGAAATTTTGCATATAGATTCTCGATTAACCGACGATGATTAAATGCCTATTTACAGTTCTTCAAGATTTCATTACGTCAAGTTTTCAATTCGTCATGCTTCCAGTTGCTGTATAGAAGCAGCTGAACATTTCTTTTAAAAGGGACATTAGATAATAGGTATGATTGGGGATCCTATTCGAATAAAAATAACTGTTTTTCTGTCACATCAAAAATTTGTTCGCCATTTTGAATTCAACCTCATTTTTCAAATTGAAAGGTAGTCATATGACAAAATTGGAAGACAGAGAAACAAATTTGTTCATATGATACAGAATTTCAAGAGAAAATGAATGATGAAAACCGCACCGATTTCTCAAACCGTTCAAAAGTTATTCTCATTCAAAGATACTGATAAATCATCCATCTATCCATCCTCTTTACTGTAATAATGGAAAGAGCTGGCTCATACACGTACGTTGAACTATGTAGGAAAATTATGTTTGACGCATCATCATGTCTAAATTCCTTGACTGATTGATTTGAAATTTTGCATAAAGATTATTTATTAATCGAGGATGGTTATAGGCCTATTTTCAAATTTCGAATTTTTTATTACGTCAAGTTTACAGTTTGCGAAGTTTTAAAATAGACCCTTGCGAAGCACGGGTTACCTACTAGTACATCAATAAAAACACTAGCTAATATAGATCAGCTGAAATCGACGAATTTATAGGTGAATGATCTCTACCTGTGCTGACGTCACACGAATGCACTACGCTTTGTTTACGGAGGTAGTACTACACGTCGATTAATTATATGCGTGATCTATCAATCTGTCAGTTATGGTTTTATTGTACACGCACATGGAAGAGCATGCTAAACTGTTAATTTGGCCACTAAAGAATAATAGGATGGTCTGGATTTGAGGATTGTTTGTATGGGTTATAGATTTTGAGGTGTCCAGCTAATGCATCAACTATTTGACGGTACGAAGTTTGCCGGGCCAGCTAGTATACGGTAGATCTCAATACAATGAAGAGATAAATTCAAATAAAGAAAACTGAGAAAAAAATAATTGAACTGTATATTATATAAAAAACAATTTAGGACAACATTACTATGCATCTACATAAATTAGCGGAGCTTTCAACATATCAATGACCATTCTTTGGAAAGAATATTCAAAATATTTTCCCACTAACTCTCTATCATAGGGTAGAGAACTGAGTCATATAAATAATGGACTATAACACTCTTCAATGGTATAAGAACAAGCCTCTATAGTGCGGTCCACGTTATAATGGCAGTGTTAGATAAGCAATGGTATTGCTATCCTTGTCTATCATTCAACAAAGCAGATAGCGCTATCTCTTTCTCGCTTTGCTCTGTTGCCAGATCGTCTTTTAACAGTGTGGAATTGATAATCAATTAACGAAATATTTTATCTTGATTATAAAAATTCATTATGTGGAAAATATAATTCCTAGCTTGATAAAACATTATTGATTATTCTGAACGAGAATGAACAGTTGATATTACATCAATAACCTTTATCAGCTACCGTCTATAGAAGGCGTTCACATGACAGAGGATCGGCAACATCTTTCTCCACTACCATTATAACGTGGACCTCACTATACCAGTATCCTCGGTGATGCACGTTTAAATACTAGATTTGTCAATTTCAATAATAATTGACCGAGCGAAGTGAGGTCTAAGATTGAAGTCGACGGTTTGGCATTTCTCTTAATGTTTATACAGAGTGATTCTCAATTATGGTAAAATAATTTAATACGTGATAGTAGAGGTAAAAATTTTGGATTTTTATCTCAGGGGACACTTGAAAACCCTAGTATACAATACTCCGATTGATACCATTGATGAACTCCGATTAAGGACTTTGAACTGAATAGAAATGATAAAGCAGACTCCTGGAATATTTGAACGAGTCCGACAATCGATAAGAAGACGTCTGAACATATGCATTCAGAACAACGGAGATCACTTTGAACATATCAATGACTATTCTTTGGAAAGAATTTATTCAAAATATTTTCCCACTAACTCTCTATCATAGGGTAGAGAACTGAGTCATATAAATAATGGACTATAACACTCTTCAATGGTATAAGAACAAGCCTCTATAGTGCGGTCCACGTTATAATGGCAGCGTTAGAAAAGCAATGGTATTGCTATCCTTGTCTATCATTCAACAAAGCAGATAGCGCTATCTCTTTCTCGCTTTGCTCTGTTGCCAGATCGTCTTTTAACAGTGTGGTTTGATAATTAATTAACAAAATATTTTTTTTATTGATTATAAAAATTCATTATATGAAAAATATAATTCCTTGCTTGATAAAACATCATTGACTATTCTGAACGAGAATGAACAGTTGATATTACATCAATAACCTTTAGAAGGCGTTCACATGACCGGCAACATCTTTCTCCACTGCCTCAACGTGGACCTCACTATACCAGTGTCCTCGGTGATGCACGTTCAAATACTGGATTTGTAAATTTCAATAATAATTGACCGAGCGAAGTGAGGTCTATGATTGAAGTCGACGGTTTGGCATTTCTCCTCATGTTTATATGTTGCGCATTTACGGCGAAACGCGGTAATTGACCGAGCGAAGAGAGGTCTAAGATTCAAGCCGACGGTTTTGCATTTCTCTCTATGTTCATATGTTTTTTTGTTTATATTTATGTTTTTATGTTCCGCATTTACAGCGAAACGCAGCAATAGATTCTCATGAAATTTGACAGATATTTCGCGTCGACGTATACATACGGTTTTTTAAATTTTGAATTTTAAGGATAATACAAAAGGAAAAGGAGTCTCCTTTGATCGCCAATATTATAGTAAAAATCAGACTTTAGAAATATTCATCATAAATCAGCTGTCTAGTGGACAATAATACTACCCGTTCAAAAACATCGAACTTCTTGAGAATGTATCTTTCCATCAACGTTAGTAGAAAGTTGACTATAATACTACCCGTTCAAAAACATCGAACATCTTGAAAATGTATATTTCTATCAACGTTGTAGACAGTTGCAGCCAGACCTGATAACAGCGGTCACACTCACATTCCGGGACGACACGTCACGGCACGATAGGACAGAAAGCTCTATGTTTATTTAGGATTTTTTCCAGACATTTTGAATTAAAAAATTATTTATTAATTTTTGAGAAGACATAACAACAGGTCAATGTAACTTACTGAGCTCGAGGTCTACTGTTCACAGAACTACTAGTATAAAAGGAAAAAGGAGCCGCCTCCATAAGCCAATATTAGAGTAAAAGTCAGACTATAGAATATTATTCATCATAGATCAGCTGTTTAGTGGACTATAATACTACTCGTTCAAAAACATCAAACATCTTGAAAATGTATCATCCATCAACGTTGTAGACGGTTGCAGCCAGACCTGATAACAGCGCTCACACTCACATTCCGGGACGACACATCACGGTACGATAGGACAGAAAGCTATATGTTTTTCAAGGATTTTCTCTAGATATTTTAAACTGATAAATTATTTATTTTTTCAATTTTATTCAATTTTTGAAAAACATAACAATAGGACAATGTAACTTACTGAGCGCGAGGTCTACTGTTCAAAGAACTACTAGTAAAGTTACATTCTCATTCATTTTAGAGCTTCTGTGTTCCCTGATATTGTATCAGAATTTTTCTTAGCAGGTCTCCTGGATACGTCACCGAGACGCACACATTTTGACAGTGGACCGCTACACGTTCATCGCAGACGACCGCTTCCAGTCGTTCCTGGTGGAGTCGGCTTCGACCTGGAATCTGCAGATCAAATACGTGCAGGAAAGAGACGCGGGAGTCTATGAGTGCCAGGTGAACGCCGACCCCAAACTCAGCCATCGAGTCACGCTCATCGTCATTGGTCAGTCATCTCACAATACAATACTATATTAATTATTATTACATGAGAATCCTATATTATTTATTTATAAGGTTAGCAAAAAAAAAATACAAGAATCGGAAAAGAAAAAACAGGCTATTGCCTAAAACTTCTTCAATTTCCTAATTTAGTTTCTAATTGTCCAAATATTATAGGTTATGTCCATTCAAATTTCTACACCAAATCACAATCTAAAATATAAATTAGAATGAAACAAACAATTTTAAATTTGGATGGATTAATAATAAAAGTTTCTTAAAAACATGGAACAAACTATAAATTCACAAAATAAAGAATAAAAACACTTAAATTTTGTGCTCGAAAATATCACATTCACCATAGCTGTAACAATATAAATAATTATTGAACGAGCGATTTCTGTTTATCCTATTATATCAAGCGAGCAATTTCTGTTTTTATATATCTGGTTATTTATGTTTTACGGATCTCGATATTATTTTATTCAAGATCCATAATTATTTTTTTATTTACATTGTGGCAAACATAGTATATCCTATTATATTAAGCGAGAAATTTCTGTATTCATGTATCTGGTTATTTTTATATCTGGCTATTTCTAAATCTGGTTATTTATGTTTTACGGATCTCGAAAACGGCTCTAACGATTCTCACGAAGTTTGGAAAATAGTTGGTTTATGATGTAGAGATTCGATTGCACCAGGTCTCATTCTTTGGAAAACTCGCTAAACGACATTAAAAGGATAATATTCATCCTTGGAAAACAGATGATAATTTCGTCGTCTCTCGATAACAGAAGATGTGTTTGCCTGTGTGGGAGAGAGACAGAATTATTTCCAGCTTTGTAATCATAATCAATCAGCGAGAAATTTTATCTAGCTAGATAATTTAATCGATTTGATCAACATAATCTGATTTAGTGACATGACATGATAATCCTCCTAAACTAGAGTATTTATCATAATTTTCAAAGTTAATTATTATTTGACAATTTCAAGTGATTAGTGAGTGTTATTTTGTTATTCAATTTGGTTTGTATATAATCTAAATTATATTTTTTTTTATTTCAAATGTTTGAACGAAACATTGAACCTGAATTCAAGTGTATAGAGCATAACCTACTTTCTGGACTATTCAAATCAAAATTCGTTTTTGGGCTGTGCCTGTTAGTACTTCCCCAATCATTTCAGAGATTTGTGTTCGGTTTATCAAAAGTCGATAAATAAATAGCGAGCGAAGCTCGTTGCCCCGATATTATGTTTATATGTTTAGATGTTTGGATGTTTAGATATTTGTATTTCACCGGATCTCGGAAACAGCTTTAACGATTCTCCCAAATTTAGAACATAGTAGGCTTATGATATAAAAATTTGATTGTACTAGGTCTCATCCCTGGGAAAACTCGCTGAAGGACATCAAAGGGATAATTATTATTCATCCTTGGAAAAACAGCTGACAATAATCACTTCGTCGTCTGTTGATGATGGAAGTGAGAGAGCGAGTTCATGTGTGTGGGATTGTGTCAAAATTATATGACTCAGTTGTTGAACTTTTGTAATCATTCAATCAGGTACTTAGTACCGGTTGCAAAAAAGCCGGGTTACTTTCAATCCTGATTAACTCCAGAAGATCCATCTTTTTGAAATGGTCTTCTCCAATTTGGTTCACGTGAAATTGATCGGGATTAAAATTTAACCGGCTTTTGTGCAACAAGGCCTTTCTGAGGGAAATTTTCCATTCCTCTTGGAATTGATCTCAATCTACTGTGATTAGATAGAACATTCCTGTATGAAATATGGATGTTATTATAATTTCTTATTTCGTAATAAATTGTTTATACTTTTTCGCCCCACTTGGATGTAATGAGCTGGTTTTCGTGCGTCATATGGAGGCCGAAAATGATTGTTTTCTGACCAGGCCGGTAAAAGTTTACGGCCCTAGGGCTGTAAAATAACCTTGAAGTCAGCTGATTCTGATTTGATGTGAACGTGTTTACAAAATGGTTTATGAAAAGGAATCAGTTTATGCTTCTAGAATTGAATAAGTATTCTGCAATAACATACTATTATTTTATTTGGATGAATAAAATACAGATAAGATATATATTATAAACTATTCAAATTCGATTTTCAGAGTAGGATAGAACTTCTAACCTAAACTTCCGAAGTCAATGACAACAATCATTGTTGACGTTGACATTCAGATTGGCCAAATTTCAAGTGTGCTAAAACAGCTGAACAAAAAACTCTTCATCATTTGTGTTTATCATTCAAGAATCAAAACATTTATAATAATATCATCTTATTGTCATTTGGAAGAATGAAAAGTATAAACTAACCTCTTACATAAATGAACATAATCTCTTAGGTGATTTAGACAAATCAGAATAAAAAATAAAAGTACATGAACAATTTCCTGATATTCAGATTACCTCAGATTTACTAGAGCTATGACCTTCCTGTTTTGCTTTCGGAAGTGCCTAATAAACAATTATTCTCATATTTATATTGTTTATTTTTCTGTGTGGCGAAAAATAACGTTCTCACCATGGGCAAAAATGTTTTTCCGGCTCTCAATCTTTTCTAGTCCTCGGCCTACGGCCTCGGACTTGAAAACCGATTTCGAGCCGGAAAAGTCTCATTTTCGGCCCTAGGTGCGAAATATACTATTGTACTCCAGAGCGAAACTCGGTCTCCGATATTCCAAATTAAATGCTGTGAATCACCTTCAAGACTTCTGCTATTATATTCTAATGCTCCAATGCCTTAAAACATTTATACCCTAACACATATCATTCATAGTGGGGTGCATATTTATTCATTGAATTATCTATGCCTATTTCAGAAATTATTCAAAAAACTTCTTTGTTTTATTTGTATAGAATGTTATAGTATTAAAATTTGTATTGTTATTGTTTTTGATGAATAAAATTTTATTTTATTTAATGCTACTGCATTTTAAAATGGTGGACATTTATATCTTTGAATGAAAATCACTAGAAAAGTGTATCTCCCATCGAAAGATGTCAGAAATTGTTTATTGTAGCCCTTTTC
This sequence comes from Nilaparvata lugens, assembly GCF_014356525.2. Lineage (NCBI taxonomy): Eukaryota > Metazoa > Arthropoda > Insecta > Hemiptera > Delphacidae > Nilaparvata > Nilaparvata lugens. Next base: position 29,576,143 of record NC_052512.1, read on the forward strand.
ATAAAGAATCGAATGAGGAAACTGCCATTATCATTATTATTAATATCGGGGGACCGAGCTTTGCTCTGGAGTGTAGAAGCATAGACAATTTGTAACGAAAGATTGAATTTATAGTTTATATTAATTTATTCATTCATTTTCTCAGTCGTTCAATTATTTTTACAGTTATATGAGGAGGCACAACAGGCTTATGCCCAAAACTGTCCCTTCTCAAATTAATACTACAGTCCAAATCAAAATCTAGGTTAAGCTACTATCACTCATCAGAATAACAATTTATTCACACTTAAAAAACAAACACATCATCAATTACAAATAGATATACTATGAATTCGATTTACTATGATATACTATGTTTGCTACAATATTTTGTTAATATACTATGTACTATTCCACACTAACAGCATCTAGTGACTATTTTGGACTTTCTGAAGTAAACAAGTTTTCTAAAAACAAGTGAAATAAACGAAAATAAGTTTTCCTATCTGAAATTTTCTTCTCGTGAGATCAGCTGATGAATGATCCCACACATGCACTCTCTCATTTACTTCCATTACGGTATCGACAGACGACAAAATTTACAGCTGTTTTTCCAAGGACGTATTCATCCTTTTAATGTCCTTCAGCGAGTTATCCTAGGGGTGAGACCCAGTGCAATCGAGTATTCGTATCATAAACCTACTCTGTTCCAAATTTGGCGACAATCGTTAGAGCCGTTTTCGAGATCCAGTCACATACAGATATGTTTATAAACATAAAAACATCTAAACATCTAAAGATATCAACATCTGAACATATAAACATCTAAACATTTAAACATCTAAACATCTAAACATTTAAACATCTAAACATCTGAACATCTGAACATCTGAACATCTGAACATCTAAACATCTAAGCATCTGAACATCTAAACATATAAACAGAAATTGCTCATTTAATCGTATAGGATTATTATTTTTTCCTACAGTTACTTTGAAAAGTGGCCATTGCTGCACTGATTACAGAACGCAAAGAATCACTTTTCCGCTCTAGTGCGGGAAAAATTTTTCTTCACTCCAGATTTGCAACATGGCAACGCAAAATACTTAGTAGGTTATATGGAGCAACAGTGCAGCAAAATCAAAATGAAGTTGGTAACAGTGACTGCTGTGGCTGCTATAGTGAGCAGAGGTGCAACCAAGCACAACGCGCTAATTATTACTATTATATATTATAACCAACGACAACGAGGACTTTGGGATTTTAGGATTAAGGTTTTTATCAATAATAAAATTACACAGAAAAACATTTGATGGATTTCAGGCAATTTTACCCATAATTACCCACTTTTCATATTCGATGGTAACTGTAGGAAAAACTTAATGTGAAATACGTGCGCAAAGTTCCTCTGCTGCACTCAAGAAACCATTCCGCCCGAGCCGTAAACGTTTCTTTCGGTGCAGCAAACTGTCACTTTGCGCACTAGTTGCACAAATAACTATTGATGCGTGGAGCCACAAATTTTGAGCAGTGCTCAAGTGGAATGCGACATGCCAGTGTGAGAACCGAGAATGAACTATAACATGATAACAGATCATTAATATCTCGGCTCCAAATCAAGATATCGATCTGGCTCTGATTCAATCCTTCCAAGGATGAATAAATCCACAATCAATGTCATATGAAATTTCATTGTATATTCATTGTTCAAAGTTTCATTCCTAAACAAAGCCATAAAATCAGGAAATTTTCACCCATTATTTCATATTTTGTCCGATAGAATTTCACGCTTTTGTTTACCGAGAAAAATGTTCCTTATAGAAGTTATAGCTCAAGAGAATATCAAGAGTTAAACTTCTCTTATGTACTATAGGACTTTCTGATGTTCTATGAAATGCTCTTAATTTTTTTTAAATGAAAACTATACAAATGTATGGGTTAAAGAAAGGAGACGAGGCCGCGCTACCATTACACTAGGCTATTGTTCAAAAAGGTTCATCCTCCAACTCTCAACTATCACACTCTATTGTCCTCTGAATCCGCTTCATTACCCTTATTAATGGCCGGAGTGGCCCCGTCTGCTTTCTTGAAGGCAGTTTTAGCTGGTAGGGACTCATCTGTTACTTTCCACCTCACCTGTTACTTGTATTCTCACTCTATTATCGAATCTAGATCAGTATTCAAATACTTGTTATTCAATTATTTCTGATGGTTCATTTTGATGAAACTCAACTTGCTCACAAGCTCTATACAGACTAACTTGAGTTACATACAATTCGTGGTTACACACCACGTGCACTATTCATCAGCTGATGATATGCATATTATATTATTTATTTGTATGAATATAATATCATCAAATAATTCAATATATTAATGTATAGTATGATAATTACAGCATCAGCTTATGGAAAGCGTACGGCGTGTGTTCGTGGCACAAGTCTTCTTGAAAAATCTTTATAAAAAATAATACGTTCTTAGTTCGAGTAAATTTGTACTTATAATCGAGAGTAATATGTGTGTTTATCCAATCACTGTAGGCTACCACTGGTTTACAGCTGAAAATGCCTTCAAGTAATCAGAGGCCCGGGTTCAAATCCCGGCCCGGGCAGGATATTTATCTCGGGCCACTCCCGTGTTTCGGATGGACACGTTAAGCCGTCGGTCCCGGCTGCCTAAAAAGCAGTCGTTAGGTCATGTCAGAGGCCCTGAAATTGATCAGTTGCGACCTGAAAACTCTGACACCAGACCTGAGCCAGCCAGGTCACTCGATATTATTATTATAACAATAGGCGACCACTGAAGGGTCACTAGAACTTTTGACTATAGAAAGAATTCTTTCTATAGTCAAAGCTAGAACTCTACCTGTTCATCCATTGCTTTCGGCGGCCCCGTCTCCTTTCTTTCACCCAAATGTATTATTACTTGTGTAAAACAGTTTTTCCTTTTTCCTTTTTATTTCATTCCTTTCTAATAAATTTTCGTTATTTTCCCTTTTTTCATCAATTCATTTTCAAAATCTTATGTATATTTCTTATTTTCCTTTTGCAATTTGTATTTCTTCTCTTTCATCTTATACTTGAAATCTTTGAAGTCTCTGTTTGTTTGTTTGATTTGAATTGTCCAGTTAATCTGCACAATAAACGTTTTTCACACTAGATGCCCATTTGAAAGATACTACCACCAAAATGTGTTTTCTGAGAATACTATTATTAAATTTCCTTTTTTATACCCAATGCAATACACCTCGGGAGTCCTCGATGATAGAAAATTAATTTTGGTCTAGAATTGTGGACAATGATTTTTCTTCCACGTGCGTTAAAATAAATAAAGAATGGCTACCTAATAGTTTGGGAATCAGTTGGATAAGTTAGAAGAAGGCGAAAATATCAAGAAATGTATCCTCCCCCTAGAGTTCAAGGCATTTCCCAATCAAACTGAGTTGATTGATTGAGTACTTTATTTATGTAGATTACAATATATACTGGCTTATACACTTATATACAATAGCTTACAATACAGCAAAATTGTAGATGGATTCACATAATATAAACTAAGAAAATAATCATTGAGCTGTATATAATATGAAAAAAAGCAATTTTTAATAACTATAGATAAGATAGATAATATTGTTATGCATCTGCATAAATTGGCGAAGCTTTGGACATATCAATGTCCATTCTTTGGAAAGAATATTCGAAGTATCCTCCCACTAACTCTCTACCAAAGAGAGTCATCTATATGAAAGCGAAATGGCACTCACTCACTCACTCACTGACTGACTCACTCACTCACTCACTCACTCGCAGAACTGAAAATCTACCGGACCAAAGACGTTGAAATTTGGTAGGTATGTTCGGTTGGCCCTTTAGAGCCACACTAAGAAATCTTTTGGCAATATTTAAACTCTAAGTGTTGTTTTTAAGGGTTAAAGTTCGTCTTTTAGCATGTATATTCTCCTTCTCCCAATCTCCTTATTATAATTGAAATTTCCATATCATATGTTACTATAGAACTATAATCTAGATAGAGTATCTCTTCGGAACAGTCGTTAACTGGCAACTGAATTAATAATTTTGTCAGGTTGGTATTAAGTTGAGTTGACTTTGTTAGGTTGGCACCAAGTTGAAGATAGAAATGCATTTATCGTGGAAAAATTGATTGGGCACTGCTACTCCAATCCTGGGAATATTATATTACTAGCCGTCAGGCTCGCTTCGCTCGCCATATCCGTTTAGCCAGGCGCTTAGTCTGGACCCCCGACTGGATTGTCCTAACATATGATAAAAATGCTCAAATGAAAAATGCGATCTCATTCTTGGCCGATCCAGTCGGGGGTCCAGGGGGCGGAGCCCCCTGGCTAGACGGATATGGCGAGCGAAGCCTGACGGCTAGTGTGGAGATAATCTTATAAACTGCATGATAAACTTCACGTTTTGATTCTCATGCTAATTTACGCATTTTTCATTTTGCTCGTGTTTCAGTGCCAAAAGTAGAGATAGTCGGTGAGACAGAACGGTTCGTGAAGGAGGACAGTCAGGTGAACGTGAAGTGCGTGGTGACCCAAAGCCTGGAGTCGCCCAGCTACATCTTCTGGTACCACAATGGCCGCCGCATCCTGGAGAACGGGGTCCCTCGCAAGTCCATCAAGACGGAGAGCATCGGATCGGACACCACGATCAGCACATTCTCCATCTCCTCGGCCCGCAAGGAGGACCTGGGCAACTACACCTGCCAGCCGACCAACCTTGGATCCGCCCAGGTCGTCCTGCATGTGCTCAATGGTAAGGCTCAGTTCATATTGTAGTCATATTTTTACTTTCCTTGCCCTATTACCATAGGTATTCTTTCTTTCTTTCTTTATCCGGCGCTACAGCCATAGGTGAGCTCTGGCCTCCTTCACAACACACCTCCATTCTTCCCTGTTCATGGCTCTTTCCTCCCATCCTCTTACCCCCATCCTTCTCAGGTCATACATCACTTGGTCCACCCTCCTGTTCCTTGGCCTACCTTTCTCTCTTCTGCTGTGCAACTTATTACCATAGGTATTACCATAGAGAAACAATAGCGTAAGTAGATATCCCATGGTACAGGGCGTTTATGTCGCAACTTTTACTATTATCTCAATCCGATTACTGTCAATTATTGTCGATTTTAACTGTTTTGACCGGGTAAGAGTGTATGAACAGCACATTATGAGAGACTGCCAGCGTTATGAAGCTTCACAGGAAAGAACTACATGGACTATCAGCTTGAGATAACAGTAAAAGTTGCGACAAAAACGCCCTTTACCATGGGATATCTACTTATGCTATTGTTTCTCTATGGTATAACTTTCCTCTCCCTATTACCATAGGTAAGGGAAGTATTACTTTCCAAAAAAAATTTAGGGTACCCTAACTTCATGTTTTCTGATCGTTTCAAGGTCCCCTGAGTCCAAAAACATGATTTTTGGGTGTTGGTCTGTGTGTGTGTGTGTGTGTGTGTGTGTGTGTGTGTGTGTGTGTGTGTGTGTGTGTGTGTGTGTGTGTGTGTGTGTGTGTTAAATTTTAAACTTGAGGTCCTTATACCATGAGGATCCGACAATAAGAAATTCAATAGAATTCAATTTAAAATGGCGGATAATGGCTGAAAAACCATGTTTTTCACGGTTTTCTCGAAAACGGCTCTAACGATTTTCTTCAAGTTCATACCCTAGATAGCTATTTATAAGCCCTATCAACTGACATGAGTCTCATTCCTAGGAAAATTGCAGGAGCTCCGTAATATTCCTGAGAAGAATGAATCTTGTTTAATTTCTATCACGATTTTCTCAAAAATGACTTGACCGAACATGGGAATTTTCCTTAATCACTCTTGTTATTTCTAAAGCCTCTAGAATAATCGAAGATCTGCCTTTGTTATTAACATGCAGGAACTCAACATTCTCCTCAACTGTGATCTTATTATTTTTGTTATCAGATGTTCTGCAAAGATTCCCCATTTTGTTTATTCCAGTCTCTGATGTGATCTTTAACTCTACTTTTGAAACTTCTACTTGATTGGTTTCAGAAACCGGTCTTTCTAGAGGTGCGTACAGATTTACGCGCCGCGAACATGAGCAATTCAATTTTTTTTTCTGATGCCAAGCTTTTTATATCTGTATCTTACCATTCCTGTAGAAATACAGATATAGTCAGATGATTCACCTTACAAATCTGTACGCACCTTGAGTATCAATTAATCTGTGGCTCTTTGACAATTTCTTAGTCTTTTTCATTCATTACTAGCAGGTAACCCGTGCTTCGCAAGGGTCTTTCTTAAAATTTGACGTAATGAAATCTAGAAGAATTCAAAATAGGCCTATAAGAATCCTCGGTTGATTAAGAATTTATATGCTGCATTTCAAGTCAATCAGTATGACCACCTTTCAATTAAAAAAAGAAGTTGGATTCAAAATAGCGGAAAAATTTGGGTGTGACGGAAAACCTAATTGAAGTAATTGAAAACTTGACAAACTGAGAACTTGATGTAATCAAATCTTGAAGAATTTAAAATTGGTCTATAACCACCCTCAGTTAAGCAAGATTCTATATGCAAAATTTAATCCAAGTCAATCAGTCCAGTAGTTCTGACGTGATAATGCGTCAAACATAATTTCCCTATACTTTACACCTGTATAGGCTACGTTTATAATCCAGTTCTTTCCTGTATTATAGTATAGAAGATGATACATGGATGGATGATCATTGTTATTTTACTAAAAAATAGAATAAGTTGAATAGTTTCCCTTTCAGGGGGAGTTTTGACAACCCACAAAACTCATTTTTCACTCGAAGAAATATCGAAAAGGTGCATAGGACCTTATTTTTTTGCTTAGCTTGCCAAAATACCCCTCATTCCAATATTAAAATTTCCGACTGACTGTACAGTGAGTCAGTCATTCCTTCAGGGCTCGAATAATTTTGAAAATTTTAATTAAATAAAAATGGAAGAATATAATCTCTTTATGTAAATAACAACACCTTCATTCAAATACATATCAATTGAATGCGTATTCATATTGCCGATACAGCATTGATGGAACTGTAGACGTTTATTCAGCACTTTGTCTCAAAAATTGTTCTAGCTGAAATAGTTATTTGTGCAACTAGTGCGCAAAGTGACAGTTTGCTGCACCGAAAGAAACGTTTACGCCCGAGCCGTAGGCGAGGGCGGAATGGTTTCTTGAGTGCAGCAGAGGAACTTTGCGCACGTATTTCACATTAAGTTTTTCCTACAGTTACCATTGAATATGAAAAGTGGGTAATTATGGGTAAAATTGCCTGAAATCCATCAAATGTTTCTCTGTGTTATTTTATTATTGATAAAAACCTTAATCCTAAAATCCTAAAGTCCTCGTTGTCCTTGGTTATAATATATAATGAATAATAATTAGCGCGTTGTGCTTGGTTGCACCTCTGCTCACTATAGCAGCCACAGCAGTCACTGTTACCAACTTCATTTTGATTTTGCTGCACTGTTGCTCCATATAACCTACTAAGTATTTTGCGTTGCCATGTTGCAAATCTGGAGTGCAGAAAAATTTTTCCCGCACTAGAGCGGAAAAGTGATTCTTTGCGTTCTGTAATCAGTGCAGCAATGGCCACTTTTCAACGTAACTGTGGGAAGAATAAATAATCCATGCCACATGTAGGCCTAAACATTGCATCAGGAAAACGAAGTTTCAAAACTATGTTTTCCAGGTATAAAGCAATATATAGAAACAGATGTTCCTTTTTCTATTTCGACCATATGATTTGGTGATTTCTTAATGAAATCGAATGTACCATTAATTTTATGAAATTTAAACATTAATTCTGAAAAAAACTAGAAGGAAAATTAAAAATTGGGCTTCCAGATGCACGAGATCGATCATTTTAGAATCTATGTGCAAAATTTGGAGATCTAAATCATTCCCGTTTTTCCGGTATGCAATCCACAAGTTGACATGTTTTGATGCGAACAAACGAACACACGAACACACGAACAAACAAAACCTTACTCTCTCTTATTATATAGATTGGACATTTATTTTTGATTGTGAATTTTTGTATTTTCATTTCATCTATGTAATATATAAGCTTATAGTGTTGGATTGAATGAGATTTATTATTGATTACTGATTGATTGAATTATCACTAAACAGGTGAATTTATGCTTGTCTATAGGAGAGCACCCAGCTGCTATGCGCAAGAACAATGCTTGCGGCATCCCGTTTGGTCTGCTCGGCCCTGTGCTTCTTGGCTTCATCATCAGGAAACTTCTCCTCCACGAAATACCAACTCTAGCTGACATGTCTCTCACATTTGCAGCCATCTTCTTCTAAACAATCCACCTTGCAGAATATTCCACCACTGCGTGAGTTAAATTGTAAAGAGTTGTGATGTATGTCTATTATTTTTGTCCTGACCACTGAATATGTATAGATTGCACATGTGTGTCATATCTATGAATACTTCCACACATACTCATCATATATGTGTATCATATTTATGAGTATGTGCTTCATATTTATTGAAACTATCCAATGACCAATGTTTGTTATTATTCCAAGGTTGTTGATGTTGTTATAGATTTCTGTAAAATATATTCTGACTCTTTCTGTTAACAATCGTCAAGATCATGTGATATTTGTACAGAGCATAGATTACATAATACAGAGCATTAATACATAAATGTATTATTGGTGCGGCACGTGTTTAGGGATAATGGGGGGAAGAGAAGGGTGGGTTGACTAGAGACTATCGATAAGATTTTTATTTATCCATTTATTTATTGATTTATTAATTTATTCATCTATTCATTTATTCATTTATTCATTTATTCATTTATTCATTTATTCATTTATTCATTTATATTCATTTATTCATTTATTCATTTATTCTTTATTCATTTATTCATTATTCTTTATTCATTTATTCATTTATTCATTTATTCATTTATTCATTTATTCATTTATTCATTTATTCATTTATTCATTATTCATTTATTCTTTATTCATTTATTCATTTATTCATTTATTCATTTATTCATTTATTCATTTATTCATTTATTCATTTATTCATTTATTCATTTATTCATTTATTCATTTATTCATTTATCATTATTCATTTATTCATTTATTCATTTATTCATTATTCATTTATTCATTATTCATTTATTCATTTATTCATTTATTCATTTATTCATTTATTCATTTATTCATTTATTCATTTATTCATTTATTCATTTATTCATTTATTCATTTATTCATTTATTCATTTATTCATTTATTCATTTATTCATTTATTCATTTATTCATTTATTCATTTTATTCATTTATTCATTATTCATTTATTCATTTTATTCAGTTATTCATTTATTCATTATTATTTATTCATTTATTTATTCATTTATTCATTTATTCATTTATTCATTTATTCATTTATTCATTTATTCATTTATTCATTTATTCATTATTCATTTATTCTTTATTCATTTATTCATTTATTCATTTATTCATTTATTCATTTATTCATTTATTCATTTATTCATTTATTCATTTTTCATTTATTCATTTATTCATTTATTCATTTTTCATTTATTCATTATTCATTTATTCATTTATTCATTTATTCATTTATTCATTTATTCATTTATTCATTTATTCATTTTTCATTTATTCATTTATTCATTTATTCATTTATTCATTTATTCATTTATTCTTTATCATTTATTCATTTATTCATTTATTCATTTATTCATTTATTCATTATTCATTTATTCATTTATTCATTTATTCATTTATTCATTTATTCATTTATTCATTTATTCATTTATTCATTTATTCATTTATTCATTTATTCATTTATTCATTTATTCATTTTCATTATTCATTTATTCATTTATTCATTTATTCATTTATTCATTTATTCATTTATTCATTTATTCATTTATTCATTATTCATTTATTCATTTATTCATTTATTCATTTATTCATTCATTCATTTATTCATTTATTCATTTATTCATTTATTCATTTATTCATTTATTCATTTATTCATTATTCATTTATTCATTTATTCATTTATTCATTTATTCATTTATTCATTATTCATTATTCATTTATTCATTTATTCATTTATTCATTTATTCATTTATTCATTATTCATTTATTCATTTATCATTTATTCATTTATTCATTTATTCATTTATTCATTTATTCATTCATTTATTCATTTATTATTTATTTGAGATTTATTTATTTATTTATTATTTGAGATACATATGAGAGCACAAGGATAATATCCCATGATTGCTCTTATAACACATAATACAAGTAGAACAATATTATTGAAAATACAATATTTTATACAAATATTGAAAGAAATATGGGGAAAATTGAAGTCATTTGAATGAAAGTTCTAATCGAACTACTACAAACTGTAGTTGTGGAAGTTGAAAACTTCAGTCAGTAATAATGTTTTTTTCAACTTAAAAACTTGCATTTGTAAAAACGAAATTGCGAGTCTGGGCCAAAAAAGCTTAGGAAATAAATTCTGGAAATTAGTTATACGATTGAACTCATTGACTGAATTCACAGTCTTATCATTCTTCAATAGGAACGGGGTTTTTCAATAAATCCTTTTCCCAGAAAAACCTCTCCCCCCAAAGTCCTGAATACGTGCTGAGAGAAATATTGTTGAAAGATAATGTGGAAGAAACCCAATTCCCCCAATCAGCCTGATTGCCCTGTATTTGTACAGAATTTCAATCAAAATTATTTCTATTTGAATTTTGTTTGGAACCCAAAAAGGTTCACAGTCACTTGCATAACGTTCAAATTTTCCTCAAATTGGTTGCATCATCGAGAGAATCCAATCTCTATGTGCCGGTTGCACAAAAGCCGGTCAAGTTTTAACCGTGATTAGTCTCACGAGAACCAATAATTAGAGGTCTCATCAAGAGGGCCTTCTCTGATTGGTTCTTGCGAAATTAATCACGGCTACAATTCAACCGGACTCTGTGCAACCGGGCCTATCTATATCAACAATTTAGTTTCAAACTCATTCTAATTTATCGAGAAAATCCAATGTCTATGAATTGAGTTTCCAACTCCAGAGGTTCAGAGGTTTTCCACATGTAGCTGTAGTATACATGCATTCTATTGCTGTGTAAATATTGAACATTTTTAAAAAGTGACTGATTATGCATCATAGAACTTTTTCTAATGTGTGTTTATATATATATATTACTATCAGGCTACTGTAACCCACTATCACAGATATACTAACGACGGTAGAAGAATCCAGTAGAATTAATTTATCTGCAGAGTGGTTTCTCAGTCTTATCATTCTTCAATAGGAACGGGGTTTTTCAATAAATCCTTTTCCCAGAAAAACCTCTCCCCCCAAAGTCCTGAATACGTGCTGAGAGAAATATTGTTGAAAGATAATGTGAAAGAAACCCAATTCCCCCAATCAGCCTGATTGCCCTGTATTTGTACAGAATTTCAATCAAAATTATTTCTATTTGAATTTTGTTTGGAACCCAAAAAGGTTCACAGTCACTTGCGTAACGTTCAAATTTTCCTCAAATTGGTTGCATCATCGAGAGAATCCAATCTCTATGTGCCGGTTGCACAAAAGCCGGTCAAGTTTTAACCGTGATTAGTCTCACGAGAACCAATAATTAGAGGTCACATCAAGAAGGCCTTCTCTGATTGGTTCTTGCGAAATTAATCACGGCTACAATTCAACCGGACTCTGTGCAACCGGGCCTATCTATATCAACAATTTAGTTTCAAACTCATTCTAATTTATCGAGAAAATCCAATGTCTATGAATTGAGTTTCCAACTCCAGAGGTTCAGAGGTTTTCCACATGTAGCTGTAGTATACATGCATTCTATTGCTGTGTAAATATTGAACATTTTTAAAAAGTGACTGATTATGCATCATAGAACTTTTTCTAATGTGTGTTTATATAAATATATTACTATCAGGCTACTGTAACCCACTATCACAGATATACTAACGACGGTAGAAGAATCCAGTAGAATTAATTTATCTGCAGAGTGGTTTTTCAGTCCTGTTACCCTTTATTGTAAGTGTGACATAATTTATTTCCAGGTAACCCGTGCTCCGTAGCGTTCATAAACTGGAAACTTGACGTAATGAAATTTTGAAGACTATTGTAAATAGGCCATCCTTGATTAATTAAGAATCTGTATTCAAAATTTCAAGTTGATCAGTCCAGTAGTTCAGACGTGATAATGAGTCAAACATAATTTTCGTATCCCGTACGTGTATAAGCCAGTTCTTTCCTTTAGTATAGTATATGATATGCTTGAAATTCCCACTCTTCGAGGCTATACACGCTTTGAAGTTTTCAGTTTGCCAAGTTTTAAAATAGACCCTTGCGAAGCACGGGTTTCCTGCTAGTCTTTGATAATGTTTCGATAACTAGAAAATGAGTAAAAAATTTTATATTTCATCTGAATATAATTATAACAACTATACATTTCTTCTATTGCAACTGAGTTTCCGTTTATAGAACAGGCTACATAAAAAACTGGGTAACACGGCTGAAAATCGCACTGTATTCTAGAAGTGTAACTGTCGTTTAATGGTGGAATATTGTGTATTTGTATTATCACTTATTCACAATTCTGATGGAAACTGAGCCCCGCGATTACTATGAAAATCGTACTCCAACAGACTTGTGATTAGTGATAGTACAATACGATAGAATTTTTCTACTTACAGCTGTGATAATATTCATGTATATTTCGAAAGTTGATCTTAAAGTCTATGTAAGAATTTTATACTGTGGATAATGTTATATTGTATATTAAAATCTTGGTCCTTTACTGGGATTTGCAGAATCTTTGCATAAACATTTTTATATTTTCTGTGTGATGTACAAGAACTGAGAGCATCTATCTAGACTCAGAATAACAGTCATGAATTGAGCAATCTATTATAATGATCTAGCTTGTACTCATTAGAAGCTATTGAGAATTTTGAAGAGCTTATCACATTTTCAGAAATGAATTCAGAGGAAGTATTGATTTCTACCAAGGGCTGGTTTCCGAGCTCGGGATTTAGCTGAGTTCTAGACTTTGAACAGTTGGAGTCAGAAAATTGGCTTCCTGAAACGGGGCATAGTCGTAGTCCATGTTAAAATTAAATTTCGAAGACCCAGAAAATTTAACACAAATTGAAATGAAAAGAAAATATTGTAAGGTTTCAGCTTTTCATTTCGTCAAGAAATAGTATATTTCGCACCTAGGGCCGAAAATGAGACTTTTCTGGCTCGAAATCGGTTTTCAAGTCCGAGGCCGTAGGCCGAGGACTAGAAAAGATTGAGAGCCGGAAAAACATTTTTGCCCATGGTGAGAACGTTATTTTTCGCCACACAGAAAAATAAACAATATAAATATGAGAATAATTTATTGTTTATTAGGCACTTCCGAAAGCAAAGGAAGGTCATAGCTCTAGCAAATCTGAGGTAATCTGAATATCAGGAAATTGTCCAAGTATTTTTATTTTTTATTCTGATTTGTCTAAATAACCTAAAAGATTATGTTCAATTATGTAAGAGGTTGAGTTTATACTTTTTATTCTTCCAATTGACAATAAGATGATTTTATTATAAATGTTTTGATTCTTGAATAATAAACACGAATAATGAAAAATTTTTTGATCAGCTGTTTTAGCACACTTGAAATTTGGCCAATCTGAATGTCAACGTCAACAATGCTTGTTGTCGTTGACTTCGGAAGTTTAGGTTAGAAGTTCTATCCTACTCTGAAAATCGAATTCGAATAGTTTATAATATATAAATCTATTCATCCAAATAAAATGATAGTATCTTATTGCAGAATACTTATTCAATTCTAGAAGCATAAACTGATTCCGTTTCATAAACCATTTTGTAAACACGTTCACATCAAATCAGAATCAGCTGACTTCAAGGTTATTTTACAGCCCTAGGGCCGTAAAACTTTTACCGGCCTGGTCAGAAAACAATCATTTTCGGCCTCCATATGACACACGAAAACCAGCTCATTACATCCAAGTGGGACGAAAAAATGTTTTCGCCCCACTTGGATGTAATGAGCTGGTTTTCGTGCGTCATATGGAGGCCGAAAATGATTGTTTTCTGACCAGGCCGGTAAAAGTTTAACGGCCCTAGGGCTGTAAAATAACCTTGAAGTCAGCTGATTCTGATTTGATGTGAACGTGTTTACAAAATGGTTTATGAAACGGAATCAGTTTATGCTTCTAGAATTGAATAATTATTCTGCAATAAGATACCATCATTTCATCTGGATGAATAAAATACAGATAAGATATATATTATAAACTAATCAAATTCGACTTTCAGAGTAGGATAGAACTTCTAACCTAAACTTCCGAAGTCAACGACAACAAGCATTGTTGACGTTGACATTCAGATTGGCCAAATTTCAAGTGTGCTAAAACAGCTGATCAAAAAACTTTTCATTATTTGTGTTTATTATTCAAGAATCAAAACATTTATAATATATCATCTTATTGTCATTTGGAAGAATGAAAAAGTATAAACTCAAACTCTAATTGAACATAATCTTTCAGGTAATTAAGACACATCAGAATAAAAAATAAAAATACTTGGACGATTTCCTGATATTCAGATTACCTCAGATTTACTAGAGCTATGACATTCTTTTTTGCTTTCGGAAGTGCCTAATAAACAATTATTCTCATATTTATATTGTTTATTTTTCTGTGTGGCGAAAAATAACGTTCTCACATTGCCATAATCTATCACCGTATTGGAAAACTTCGATCAATCCCATTGGAAATATAAACTATGGATTGGATTAATAGATGATGGCAATGGTTCGGTTGTACAAACGCCAGTTGAACTATAACCGTGCCTTATTTCAGAGATGGCCTTCTTGATAAGATGGCTGCTCTGATTGGTTCTGGTGAAATTAATCACGGTTAAAATTTAACCGGCTTTTGTGCAACCTGCACTGAATGATTGAATTGAATTAAATCGCTTCACAACAATCAAGGAAGCTAGAGTTCTGGTCCTAATAGGCTAGAATGTCCCTTGTAAATAATCCCAATTCTTTGTGATTTCAGTAAGTAGTTATATTTGATTGGTTAAAAATAATTATTTATCCCGGAGACTCAGTATATTTTCCAATACAGCTTTACTGACCCATTATAACCATAAAGGACGAGGTATGGTGATTGCAAGGAAATGACTGCTCATGATAAACATATGTAAAATAAAATAAATTTGTTCAAGCGTTTGTAAATAATAAATTTGGATTTATTTTATAAATGGTAGGCCTAGTTTGATGAGTAACAAGCGTTAGAAACTACTGGAGTGAGAATTCTTCAATTGAAAGGTTGGGTCATCCTAAAATTTATGCATTCCAAAAATGAGATATTATGTGTGTGTGTGCTGAGTGAGTGGGTGAGCGATAGGGAGAGAGAGAGAGAGAGGAATGGAGCGTAGAGAAGAGACAGGAAAGATAAGAGATATGAAAAAAGAGAGAGTGAGAAGAGGAAGAGAGATAAAGAAATATACATAGATAGGAAGAGGGAGAGAGTGTGTGTTTGGAATAAGTTCCATTTCAATTCATGGACTGATTAATTCTTAATAATAATAATCATATCTAATTTGAACATGATGATACGTTGTTATGAGAGTTTTCAAATTCGTTAATAATAATTTATCATTAAAATTTCAACATATGTAAACTTTGAAGAACTTTGGATCGACTAATATTCTATTTCTATTGATTCCAAATAAACCAACGGTAATTTTATAAATATTAAAATTTGATGATAAATTCCAAGTTCATGATAATTACAATACATCCACAGGTGGGGTAATAGTTACTGTCAATCAGAACTCAGAATTTCATTAATTTAGGGCCGTTTTCCGAGCTTGGGATTCAGCTAAATTCTAGACTCTAAACAGCTTGAGTCAGTAAATTGGCTTTCCGAAATGGGGTGTACTTGCAGTCCACGTTTGAATTAAATTTCGAAAAACTAGAAAATTGAACTCAACATAAAATAAACAGAGAATAGTGTGAAGTTTCAGCTATTTTTAGTTATTCAGGAATTTTAAATTTCGTCAGGGAGGAACGCTTCCAATTTTAGAAATAAGAAAATAAAGATTATCATAAAAACTGCAGCTACAATTCAGAAAGCCAATTTTCTGACACCAGCTGTTTAAAGTCTAGAACTTAGCTTGGAAACCGGCCCTGGAAGATAATACATGTAAGAAAAGGAAGATGATATTACCATAAACATTTATCTAAGTTACCATAATCGTGATTATTTTATTAAAGGAACGTGAATCAAAGACAAACTTCACACATTGTTTGTTTGTTTGTATGTTTGTTCGTTTGCAATTGATTCCTATTATCACAGTCCTATATACTCTCATCAGATTATAGGAATAGTCAAAGACGATTATTTAAATAGTGATTTGATCTTTTTTCAAGTGATACAATAATATTTACTATAGCAGCTGATTTGCAACCATAATAATATTTTATATTATCTTATTGATGCACGGTAAACATTTCCTTTACAATAGAGTTGTCTAATCCTACATGTTGGATTATTATTGATTAAGTCACAGAATGAAACATTTCAATGTTGTGAGTAATGGATAATTATTTGCCAGTTGCACAAAAGCTGTTTAATTTGCCAATCAGAGAAGCCGTCTTCTCTTAAAGGCCTTCTCTGATTGGTTCTCGTGAAATTAATCACGGTTGGAATTAAACCGGCTTTTTTTGCAACCGGACCTTAAGTTACAAGTCACTCACTTGATCTAAAATCTTATATGTATAGTATACTTATTATGTGATAATGTCCAAGTGTTGTCTGATGTTTAAATCATTTACATAAATGTAATTTTATTGTTCTCTTATTAAAATTGTTCTATCATTCATGATATTGTTCTATATTTTATTTTGAGCATTGAGAAACGATATTCTCTATTTTTATTGTGTGGATAGCTTAGTTACTTTCTCTCAATGTATTGTGATATGAATATTTATAATAATTGTATTTATTGATACTATATGAGAGAATCACAGGAGCAATTACTTGGAGGAACGCAAATATTTGCTGGTCAATCATGAGGAATTCAATGGATGATATAACCATCTCTAGTATCACATAGGTCTTTAGAATCTGTGAAACAGAATGAAAATTAAAATATTTTCTATTGGGCGGAGTAAGTACTGTCAGGAGCCGGTTTCCGAGCTCGGGATTCAACTAAGTTCTAATCTTTAAACAGCTGGAGTCAGAAAATTTGCTTTCCAAAACGGGGCGTAGTCGCAGTTTTTATGATAATCTTCATTTTCTGATCTCCATAGTTCCTTGACGAAATGAAACATTTCTAAATAGCTAAAAATAGCTGAAACTTCACACTATTCCTCTTGATTTTATTTTGTGTTCAATTCTCCAGTTTTTCAAGAATCAATTTTAAGGTTGACTGCAACTATGTCCCATTTCGGATGCCAATTTTCTGATTCCAGCTGTCTAGAATTAAGCTCAATCCCGAGCTTTGGAACAAGGCCTTGAGTTCTCTTTACCACAGAATATATTTTTATCTGATATTTATCAGCACTCTATAACTTTCTGGAATGGCTGACCTGCAATTATTTCTGCTTCTTAACTGAGTAATCTGTAATCTGTGGGTGAATGTCTCTTCGCTTTTCCTAGAATAAGATAGTATGTAAGTGATATTACTATATTGGTACTTGTAAATAGTAGATGACAGATTATATCCATTGATGAGAATTTTATGAATATGGATCTTAAAATTTAAAGTTTATTGAGAAGTGAAAAGTTTATTTTTTGATAAATTATAATTATTCTAGGATGGAACTTGATTGGCCTATTCGTTTGATCGAATTTAGGGTTATATTTGATAGGTTGAACTTTGATATTTTATTTTAAATAATATGAATGATGTAATGAAACATTTTGTGCCAGTTGCACAAATGCCGGTTAAATTTTAATCTTGTTCAGTTTCATGAGAAACATTGAAGCCTGAAAGTCTGATTGGTTCTCGTGAAATTAATCACGGATAAAATTTAACTGACTTTTGTGCAACCGGGTCTGAAAGTCTATAAAGTGTTTGGGGTTATGGAGGTGGACAGGTTTTAAAAGTTTCTCTTTTAAATAAGTTGCTTGTAAAATTAGTAATATGACAACATTACTCATTGAATGATGATTGTTCAATCAATGGAATTCATATGCTAGAATGAGATTTGCATTGTCTTGTCGCTGAAATTCACTTGGCAAGTTATAATTGTGAAAATTTTGTGAAGTGAACAACTACAAGGCTTAACCCATTTCGGACTATGTGTAACCTTATCTAAATTTGGGAGAGGAATAGCACAAGGTTATATCTTCTCTCCCTATCATTTTGATGAAGTACTTGTTGAGTGAATCAATAAGGAATAAAGGATTGTGTTGAATATTATGCTGTCATATATAGCTTGTTCTTTCCATATCTGGGGAACACATTTTTAATGTAAGGATTTACTAATTATTGATGTTTAATTATGAATATTACCCTCCCACAATGTTCTGCACATCTGGAATATGGTAGTTTGGTAAACACCATCACTTAAAAAGAATCATTTATAGCTGTCAGTGTTAGTTAAATATAATACAATGGATGTGTAGCTTTCTGACAGATGTAAATGGATCTTATTACTGAGAATTTTGTGGAATAACAACCTACACAAAATTATTCTAGATTTTGCAGGACTAATCCATATATATTGTACTTATAATTAATCACAGATTGTAGTCTACAATTATTGCATCTATTATGTCGTAACCGTTAAGCATCACTTCCGAATCTGTGTTACTTCAATGTGTAATAAATAGTTGTGTATGGCCCGGTTGCCCAAAAGCCGGTGAAATTTTAATCGTGATGAATTCCACAAGTACCAATAACAGAGGCTTGATCTAAGAGGCTAAATTTCAATTGTAATTATCTCCATGAGAACCAATCAGTGAGGCTTCCTTTTTGGGAATAAGTCCTCTCTGATTGGTTCTCGTGGAATTTTAACGACCATTTTAATCGTGATTATCTCCATGAGAACCAATCAGTGAGGCTTCCTTTTTGGGAATAAGTCCTCTCTGACTGGTTCTCGTGAAATTTTAACGACCATTTTAATCGTGATTATCTCCATGAGAACCAATCAGTGAGGCTTCCTTTTTGGGAATAAGTCCTCCTGATTGGTTCTCGTGAAATTGATCACGATTAAATTTCAACCGGCTTTTGTGCAACAGGCCCTCAAAGTGTAGAATTATGTGTTACAAAGTGCTTCAGGAGATTTCAAATTTGGGTTCTGTCATCAATATGGTGAATGAATAATTTTGAACTGGGAATGAAAGAGAGAAAGAGGCAAGATATATTTTGCAATCTATCGAAGAATTCCAATAGGAAATGTACATAGTTGATAAATTTCTGAAATTGAAATGAATGAAATGAAATGAAAAATTCTTTATTAGGCGGAGTTAGGACACAAATTGCTCTGTGAACTAAACACGGAGAACGGTTTTTTCTGGATAACCAGACATTTCATGTTCCATATTCGTGATGGTCTAGTATAGGCCGGTTTCCGAGCTCGGATTCAGCTAAGTTCTAGACTTCAAGCAGCTGGAGTCAGAAAATTGGGGGCATAGTGGAAGTCCACGTTTTAATTCAATTTCGAAGAACTAGAAACTCAAACACAAAATAAGATGAAGAGAAATAGTGTAAAGTTTCAGCTATATTGAATTATTCAGGAGTGCTTTATTCTGTCAAGGGAAAGCGTTTCCAATTATAGAAATGGAAAAATGAAATTTGTTGTCCTCGGTTCTCGCACTTCATTCAATATGAAAAAAATGAAGATTATCATGAAAACTATGACCATACCCCGTTTCGGAAAGCCAATTTTCTGACTCCAGCTGTTTAAAGTCTAGAACTTAGCTGAGTCCCGAGCTCGGGAAACCAGCCTTTAGATGTTTCCAAAAATATGATTAGATAGTTTCACATAAGTTGTTGTTGATCTACAGATCGTACCAGAGTGTTTTCAATATTGACTGTCGCTTGAACTCCCACGTCATTGATTCAATACGGCTCTTATTTCTTTGAAAGTGAAGCATTTACTCCTGAAGCATTTTATTGTAGTAGATTCAAAAACTAAACAAAAACTGTCTCACATTCTCCCCAGCATCATTTACCATGTTGATATTCATGATGCCCCTGCATCATTATATTATAATTATTATGAAATCATTGATGTCTATTGTTTCCTTTATTATGTTGAAATGAAATACGATATATATGTTGCATGATTATTAACGCAAATAAAGCATTCCAAAAATGTAAACGTGAGTATAAGTTCTTTCGATTCTATCATGAAACCTATATGTGTACAATACTGTTCACACTGTTGTCAATATTTTTTTCTTCAATTCAATTCAAAAAATAATTTATTCCGCACAACATAATATTATTACAAAACATTGTACCATCTAACAATACAAAAAATACTAATGAAAATTATATGTTTTGCTTCAGATGACAAAAACATAAAGCGAAATAAATATGAGCACACCTAGGCATAAGCCCTATTGGAGTGCACTTCTCTTAAAATAAAATAACTTTAAAGACTAGAGTAGTAGGACCGCTACGCTCTACACATGAAATAAACTTTATTTATGTAAAAATTAATAATTATAAATTTACCAGTGTTACGGTCTTCATAATGCGTACTATACAGGTCTTCATAATCTATTATAACAATTGTAATGTTATTGGATGAATTTCCATTGATTTTCATGGAAAAAATGAAGTTAAATGAAAAAAATAATATAGTAAAATAAATAAAATTATTCAAAAATGTTCTCAGTGGACAGCGAATTAAATTATGAAAACAGACAGGGAAAAAAACCACTGACTCAATAATAAGATTATACTGCATAATAGTTATACTAATGTACAATCCTCAAAAAAAGATTCACAGTCATTCAATGTGAACAGATAGAACTTCAAACTTTTAAGAAATACATTGAAATACAATGGGACTGAGGTATTAAATTCTCTTGAAATTAAATTTATATTTGCATATTTATATAAAATAAATAAATATTTGCAGTAGCAATTTTAATATTAGCAATTCGGGGTGATTTACAGCATTTAACCTAGCGCCGCATTGCAAGCTGGTTCCTCACAGCTTGACTGAGTTGTCATTTGAGATGGGTGTCTGACTTGGAAGTGTTTCGGCCGCATTGCTGGATGACTGTTAACGGTTGTCGGATGATCATCAGTAGCTGAGGTTTTTCGTTATTTTTTGAGATAGAGGAATTCTGATTGCAGATTCGTTCTCAGCGACACAAAGTTTGGCCATAAGGTGCAGAATGTCAAGAAACAATAGCAAAGAATCAATTTTAAAAATCATCATGAAAAAAGTAAATTTAAGGTGTCGTGTCTTTAAAAACGTTTTACTGCTGACGTTCTTAAACGTTTATAGATTTGGATACTGTTGATTTATTCAGAAAATAAATTGATGAAATTTCGGGGATACTATTTCAGGAATTCGATTTTTCAATTATCAATTTCAGAAAATATTATTCCAGTTTAAAAATAAATTTTAATCAGGTTATTGGTTCAAAATCAGGTATATTTTATTACATACCTCACATTTATTACCCAAAAGCATACATCAGACAATTATTCTTATTTCGGGTATTGAATCAAGTATTGAGCCTAATAGACTAACCAAACTTGGAAAGACGGCGAGTATTTAAATGAAAAATCTGGTGTGGCGCACTCACACAACTTTCCTTGCTGTTATGAAAATTAATCACCTGACGCTAGTGTTCACGCGCATCTCAAGTCTACTTAATAACAAAGATCTGAGCCAGCTGTTAACAGGACAATAACGCTGGAGACATACGAGGTCTGCTATCTCTTTATAGTGAATGATTCAATAGAATCAACAGTTGCAACCAGTTTGCAATTTGTTTCTTTGCAGCCATGGCCTTGAGAGAGCCAGTTGTCCTGTCTGTTAATTCCTAATCCGGACTAAATATCACGAGAACCAATCAGAGAAGCCTTCTATTAGAAAACCCCTGCTCTGATTAGTTCTCATGGAATTTAATCATCATTGAAATTATTGAACAGGCTTTTGAGCTACTGGACCTGATATTTTCATGTTTGAAAATCAGCTAGATACTATATCGAAAAAACATAATATTCCATCAGCTGGTCCTATTTCCTCCCATCCTATACTATTAAACAAGCAATTTCTGTTTATATGTTTAGATGTTTGGATGTTTAGATATTTAGATGTTTGTATTCCACCGGATCTCGAGAACGGCTCTAACGATTCTCACGAAATTCAAAGCATAGTAGGTTCATAATATAAAAATCCGATTGCACTAGGTCTCAACCCTGGGAGAACTCGCTGAAGGACATTGGAAGGATAATTATCATTCATCCTTGAAAAAACAGCTGATAATAATTATTTCGTTGTCTGTTGATGATGGAAGTGAGTGAGCGAGTTCATGTGTGTGCGACTGTGTCAAAATTATGACTCAGCTGTTGAACTTTTGTAATCATTCAATCAGGTACTTGGTGACGGTTGCAAAAAAGCCGGATTATTTTCAATCCTGATAAATTCCAGTAGATCCATCTTTTTGAAATGGTCTTCTCTGATTTGGTTAACGTGAAATTGATCGGGATTAAAATTTAACCGGCTTTTGTGCAACTAGGCTTTTATGGGAGAAATTTTTGCATTCCTCTGGGAATCAATCTCAAAACAATGTGATTAGATAGAACATTCCTGTATGAACTATGAATGATATTATAATTTCTTCTTTCGTAATAAATGTTTGTGCTTTCGTACTCCAGAGCGAAGCTCGGTCCCCGATATTGATGTCATTACATGGCACAAGACAAACCTATTGATATTCATATTAATGAATCACAAGTAAATACTAAATTTCTCAATTCAGATAGGAATTAAATTAATTACATGTTAATCTTCATTCAAATTTTTATCCCTAAGCTTTTGGTTTCAAGCTGAGATTCAAGAAAGAAATCATATAATGGTAGTCAATAATCGAAGTGATTGAATAAACTCTATTCAGAATTATTCAAATTAACATTAAAATGTCCACTTAAAAATTCCCACTTTGATATTTAAGGTAGTAAAGTTTAGGACATGAGATATCAGCCACATTGAATGTTAGACTAATTATTATGAATGGACTCCTATATATAAATGGACTTCCATGGAAGAAAGAATCAGTGGATTGGCTGCTTTCACACTTTTGAATAAGTGAAACGAAGAGTAAAGTTGCGTTCACACCAAAGTTATTAACAAGATGTAAACATTTGATGAACATATGTGTTATTCAAGTTCCGTTCAATCTAATAGAATCCATACGAACAACGGAAGGTGCTCTCCCTCGATGAAAATGTTATTATATATAGGACCGTTCCAAGTTTCATTCAAATACATTTCTATAATACTTAGTTACCCAAAAATTGTTGTAAGTGTGATGATTAGTTGCGTTGCTATCACCTCAGTTTGAACAACACATTCAACTCTGTTGAAATTCCTTCAACTGCGTATTTTGAAGAGCAATCAAAAGTTAGCGATGTCTTATGGTGTCACCCAGTTGCTCTTATGCACTCATCTTGACATCAGGGAATATTTTTATTGAATCATGCAATGTTTTCAAATTATATTGCCAAATGTTATAACCACAGCTGTTGATTTTCTCTCTTCCTCTCTTTTAGTTTTATGCTCTTGTCCTGAAATTCGAAAAAAGGACCGAGTAAAATACCTGGGAATACTGTTGGATCCATATCTGAGATGGAATATTCATATAAACAGCATGTGTTTAAAAATAAAATTTCTAATATATAAATTTCATCAAATTAGAGAACTAAATAACTTGAAAATAGCTTGGTTAATCTACTTCTCTTATGCACAAGCTGTCTTACAATATGGAATAAGAGCTTGGGGTGGAGCCTTGAACACACATTTTGAAAAACCTTTCATAATTCAAAAATATATTATTAAAACAATTCTAGGCAAACCCAGACTTTATCCTACAAGCGATCTTTTCAATTAATTCAAAGTACTAACTGTTCGACAGCTGTACATAAAAAATTTGATAATATATATTAAGAAGAATAAAAATAAATTTCTTCTTCGTGAAAGAAACTTGAATTTAAATTTACGTCCTATTAGAGAAACATTCCATCAAGACAGGATGGATTTGAATGTATGTAGAAGACAATTCACTCACTTATCACAGAGGATAATAAATCTTGTTCCTACTCATTTTTTTGCCAATACAAGCCGGAGCAAAAAACTAAATTGCGAGATTGAGGAATGGATAAGATCAAATAAAACTGAAGAAAAAATCTTCTAAGCACCAACTGTTTCTTGTTTTTATGTTTTGTTTTTTTTTATCATAGAATAATAATTATTGTGTTTTACTAACTTTTATCTCATTTAATCTACAAATTTATATTTGTGTGTAAGTTCCACTAATCTTTGTTCTTATTTTGGTTAAATTTCTTCGTTTATATTGAATAAATATATTACTGCAACTTAGGTCTACGCACAGGTTTTACCTTGTAGGCTACTCCTTAAACATAGATGGACATAAAAAAATATAATGCAGTTTCGGGATCATTTTATATAGTTAATAGTATTTTTCTTGCATTATTTTTATATGTTATAATATTAGATTATTATATTTGTGTATGTTTTTTGAGAAATAAATTTGAATTTGAATTTGAATTTGAGTTTTCAACAAACGATGGAAACTTCTGATTCAAGAAGCTGCCACTTGGATGATCAATTTTTCCTCTCAAGTTATATCAGAGATGAGACTCAGCTCAAATTTTTGTATCACGGACCTACTATTTGCTAGGAGCATCTAATGATCTGCCCTCTATCGGTAATAAATAAAGAAATTAGGCCTCAGCTTGGCATGAAAATTATTGAGTCTAATCATTTGAATTATCAATTGATGTGTTGGAAGTGCTCTGTAGAATAGTAGAATAGTAGAATAGTAGAATAGTAGAATAGTAGAATAGTAGAATAGTAGAATAGTAGAATAGTAGAATAGTAGAATAGTAGAATAGTAGAATAGTAGAATAGTAGAATAGTAGAATAGTAGAATAGTAGAATAGTAGAATAGTAGAATAGTAGAATAGCACCTTAAGATACGGAACAACGTTTCCGATCCTCACTGTCTCTTCAATGCCTTCTTGACTTCAGCTGATACAGGTTTACTAATGTGATATAAATTGTTCATTCTCCTCTGAAATAATCAATTATATTTTATCAATATTTTCATAATTAGGATAAATGATTGTCTCAATTTATTATCAATTCTATATCATTGTTAAAAGACGATCTGGAAACAGAGCAAAGCGAGAAAGAGATAGTGCTATCCGCTTTGTTGAATGATAGACAAGGATAACAATACCATTGATAATCAAACATTGTCATTATAACGTGGACCTCACTATACGAGCGTCACATAACTACTAGGACTATCGGCTTGAGTTGACATTGAATTTTGCAACATAGACGTACTTTCTGATTCTTTTACTTCTTCTTCTTCTTCTTCTTCTTCTTCTTCTTCTTCTTCTTCTTCTTCTTCTTCTTCTTCTCTTCTTCTTCTTCTTCTTCTTCTTCTACTTCTTCTTTTTCTTCTCCTTCTTCTTCTCCTTCTTCTTCTTCTTCTTCTTCCTCTTCTTCTTCTTCTTCTTCTTCTTCTTCTCTTCTTCTCTTCTTCTTCTTCCTCTTCTTCTTCCTCTTCTTCTTCTCCTTCTCACCATTCCACTTAATTTTCTCTTCTTCATGTGACATCTTTTCTCTATAGTAAAACTTGATGCGGATGCAAGCGGATACTTTCAGGGAGAAGTGAGAGAGAGAGAGAGAGAAGCAAAATTGATATTTGAGAAAGAGCAATAAAGAGAAGGATATATTTGAGAGAAGACACTGCGCAAAAATGTGTCCTGATAAGTCAGCAGAATTATGACGACGGAGAAAGTTGTGTAAAGTGTAATATAATTACACACGGAAGACGAAATCGCAAGACGAATTTTCAGACGGGTCCTGAAGATTCAATTATTTAGAGAACGGAAAAGATGAAGAGCGGAACGCTTATTTATTTCTCAGACGATCTGTCTCAAGCTCTCTCTCTTTTTCCTAACCTCTCTCTTTTTCCCAACCTCTTCCTCACAAGATCTCACTCCTCACTTGATCACAGACTCCATCTTTTCCAGTCTCACACCACCTATAGTGAGGTTCATGTTTAAGGCTGTTAGAAACACTTCTTTTATTCAAATTGGATAATCTTTTTCAATATAATTGTAAAGATCCTACCCAAAGTTAGTAGACAGAAGGTTGGTCACTCATCTATAGTATTTTAGTTGAAATGCAATTGGAGGGGGGGAACTGCAGCCGTGACGTAGGCTGTAGTACAGAGTAAGCAGAATATCGCATTTTTGAAAATCATACGGTGACCTATAGTCAAATTATATGACACAAACATTTTCTGACATGCAAGCTTTCTGTTTCTGCTTTACAATAATTATCAAAACATTTGAATAATACAAGCATTTTGCAATATAAAAGCAAAAAATCCACCTCCCAACCTTCCTTTTCAAACCCTTAAGGTTTCTTTATCATCTAAGTCGTGTTTATATTTTGTAGTTTGGCTATACATCAGCTTGTGAATTTCGGGGATGAGATATTTTGATTCTCGTAGAACATGTGCTCGACACCAGCATGTGTTCAGTCAGTGCATTTATATGAATGAAATTCATTGGATTTATCGGGATCGGTTTATTGTTTTATTGCAATGCATTGGTTTATCAAGATTTTTTATGGGTTAATCTGAAATTATAATAGTATTTAACGTTGTCCACTAACGCTTTTCCAGCTTATTAACTTCTTCGTGTCACGTGTTTAGATTCTTGCAAAACTTTCAACTTAATTTTATGCATACAAGTTGAATGAACTTGAAATATTGAACAACATCATTAGAATCGGTGATTAATTCGCTATAAGTATGGAGAATTTTTAAGTTCTAGGTCAATCTTGAGGGGATTAAACGACGATGTATTTGAAGATACAGTGAATAAACTGTATGCTCAGTGTGGTTACCCTATCACTTTTTTACTACACGTGACGTCACGCTGGCGTTCCCCCCACCAATTCGAATCCTACACCTGTGAGTGATCAACCTTCTGTCTACTAACGTTGCTACCTACCTACCTCACGCACGAAAAGGAGGTTACTAAGTAAATTTCTCAGGGATGGGGTGGACCCCCTGTTAGTTCCCCAGGGAGGAAACTCATGCCAGTTAATAGAGCTGATAAATAACTATACAGGATATGAATTTGAAAAAAATCGGTCAAGTCATTTTTGAGAAAATCGTGATAGGAATTCAACAAAATTCATTCTTCTCAGGATTAATACGGAGCTCCTGGAATTTTCCCAGAGATGAGACTCATGTCAGTTGATAGGGCCTATAAATAGCTATCTAGGGTATGAATTTGAAGAAAATCGTTAAAGCCGTTTTCGAGAAAACTGTGAAAAATATGATTTTTTAGCCATTATCCGCCATTTTGATTTGAATTTTATTGAATTTCTTATAGTCGGATCTTCTTCTATTCTATCAATAACTTGTTGCAGTGCTCTTCTATAACATGGGCATTTTGCGTCATTGGCTTTATGATTAGCTGGCTTATTATTCTTTTTACAATTAACACAAGTTGGAATTTCCTTTTCGGAAGGGCATTTTTTAGAATTATGTCCTATAACTGAACAGTGCCCGCAGACATCCTGTTCTTTTTTACAATGCTTCATCACGTGATTAAACCCATGGCACCGGAAGCATCTCTGAGCTACAGTATAGTCGCTGGCTTTGCAGCATGTAAAGTCGATAAACAGCTTTACCTTGTTAATTATTAGCTTCCTTATTTCAGGATCGCATTCAAACACCCAATGAAGGGTATCTTTATCTCTTGGGCCTAACTTGAATGATGGGACGCAGCCTTTGACAAAGTCTTCTTTTTGGATACCAGAGTTATAGCAATTCTTTTCATAGTTGATCTCTGACAGCTCTTCTTTATTTACATCTGATGGGACATCGTACAAGATTATCCTTGGCTTCTTGTTTGCAGGCTCCGTGATTTTTATTCCTCCTTTTTGTAAGCTTTTGTTTGTTAGTATTTTTTTCTTATCATCCAATGTATCCAGAACAATAAGAAGGCCGTCGCCTCGAACATTAACAGTTTTCTTTACTCTTATATTTATTTTCTTTCTTTGGAATGTTTTCCTTCAGACTTTTCCTTATTTTTTCACTACTCTGCTTCTCATTATCTCCTATCAATACCAGTTTTGTTGGTTTTAGAAGAAGTACATGCTCTTTAGGTTGGATTCTTCTTACGTTTCCTATTTCTTCTGCTGTTGATTTCTTCTTTGGTAACTCAATCACTTCAGCAAAACTGGGTGGTTGATTACAGATTCCCTGCATTTTTTTATCTAAGCTGACTTTTGTTTCTTGTAACTTTGGCGCACCTGAATTGAGATTTTCTGTCAACTGACTGATAGTAATAGCCCTTGTTCCGATTCTAACGACAGATTCCGTTCTTTCAACTAACATCTCTGAAAATCTATCATAATCTACTCTTAAAAGTTTCTTCCTCTCATATTCAACTTCAGCCCATTTTTTTAAATCCAAGAGTTTATTATATAGTTCCTCAATATCCGTTTTGAATTCATTGGCCATAACTTCACTTATAGTATTGATATTGTTACCTTTTTGCAGCTCCACCTCCTGGTCCTGTTTCTGCTTCAAAGGGCTGATGGTAACGTTTTGTTGAAACGCCTCTCCTTCTTCTTCCTCCTCCTCTTCTTCGTATTCTGGAATCACTCCATATGGTGGTTTTTTCGGTGATTGCATTTGTTGAAAAGACACCTCACTATAATGTTGATGGTACTACACTATATAGCTGATGTTAAACTAACACTATTCTATTGACCCACTTTTCACTGTTATTGAAAGCTACTCTACTCACTAATTTAGATGTTTACTGTACGACTGCTCGACTACGATTTGTATATTGATCAGATATACCAGTATCAGGTTTTTGGGTGGCAAGGCTGAGATCTGGCAACCCTTTTCTCCTATATCTTCCCACACTGCCATTATAACGTGGACCTCACTATAGTCCGAGTCAACCTGCACTACGGAGCTAGGTTTACAGAGAAAAGATAGCGTAAGATGATATACCATGGTAAAGGTAGTTTTTTCTTCCAAATTCCAAGCCGATTTCTTGTTAACTCAAGCTAACTAGTAGTTCTGTGAACAGTGGACCTCGCGCTCAGTGAGTTACACTGACCTGTTGTTATGTTTTCTCAAAAAAATAAATAATTTATCAATTAAAGATGTCTAGAAAAAATCCTAAATAAACATAGAGCTTTCTGTCCTATATCGTATCGTGACGTGTCGTCCCGGAATGTCAGTGTGAGCGCTGTTGTCAGGTCTGGCTGCAACTGTCTACAACGTTGATGAAAAGATACAAATTTCAAGATTTTCGTTTTTTTTTTTTTTTGATCGGGGAGTATTATAGTCAACTGTCTACTAACGTTAATGGAAAGATACATTTTCAAGATGTTCGATATTTTTGAAAGGGTAGTATTTGTGCCGTGCTTTGAATTTAGAAAGTTAATTTTGAATTTAGAATTTAGAAGCACACACAATATAACTTAATAAAAGGGATGCTTGATAAACATACCTAGTGCTAGAGAACGGGAAACCAGAAATGACAAGAGAGACAACGAAATAGAGAGAAGGTATCAATTATATTGTCACCTTTTACAGTGAATTCAACAATTAATAAAACAAAGAAGTTAATAAAACAAAGAAATCAATAAACAACAAATAAAACAAGAAGAAGAATCATGAAAACCGAAAATAAAATTACTAAATTTAGAAAGTTATCTCTGATATACTTAATTCGGTAATAACCCACTCTGTATGCTCTACATTTGAAAACGTTTTAGATTGAATCATAAAAGCTTGAAGGACTCTAATTTCAAAAGAGCAATTATTGAAAATTATCATAGATATGTCTCAGAAGTTAATCATAAATAACAATAAATATTTTAAGAAAAGATCCACATAAAATTCATAAAATTCTTAGAACATTAAATTTTGAACACACTTGGAAACTTTAAAACACTATCAAAACATTATCAAATATTAATGATCCCCCCCCCAATAATAACTATTTAGTATCTTTATATCATGAACGCTGCAAGGACAAACATTCCTCAAGTATCACATCATGGTATACTACCTTAAAAAAAACTATTCAAAAATATATGTCATCAAAACAAATTTAGGAAAGGTTAGGGTCCTTGAAACTTCATTTGATCCTTTACAACTTTAAGATGAGAATTATTTTAAAACATTAATTTAATCAATAAGGGACCTTTAAAAATTCATGTACTCATTCAACTTTTAGTAGTTTAGAAGATTATAATTATTTATAAATTTAAAGAAAACTGAAATTCCCAGCTGGATCCTTACAGAGAAAATATGGCCTCACTTTTCAATGTAAAGATACAACCGAAAATCTATTACTCAAACCAAATTAATGAAATTAATAATCTATCTATCCCCAATAATATCTCAAAATTATGATTTAACAAAAGTCTAATTCCGCACGTTTTACTTGATTGAAAGTCTGTCGTCACTAAAACCCATTTTGTCACATCCGGAGTTCCTGGGACTTTCGTTTAATTTGGAAAAAGTTGTTACCTCATAGCTGTTTCTTCAACTTGAATCTAGGCTCGGTGATCGAGCTCTACACGTCCAGATGGACAGGAGACAGCATACCCCAAGCTTCTAGGACGGCCATCGATTCAGAGGCGTCTCAGCGGCTTAAAGACATGAACCCATGAAATGATAGATTCGTACGTTGATCCCATACTTGATGTTCCCGTACTTACACCGCTGTTAGAATAAAAAAATAAACTAGGATAATACAAATTAACTTAACTTCAGTTATATAATAAAATCAAGGCATTACCTACTTCAATCTCTTGATTTAAAAGAATAGAATTTATTTGTAATAAGGGTTACGCCCTATACACAAAGCGATGAGTACATAGTATTCCATAATAGGCCTACATAGTACATAATTCACAAGTTGATTGAACAACTTTCCATATCAACTTTCGAGTATAGTTGTTTAATATCAAAAAGATTCTCTTGAAAGATTATATGATATTTAGGTGATTTCTCCCTAATCAAAATCATTGAAATGATTTCAAATATGACAAATAAAGATGATAAAATTACTAATAGAATTAATCATAAAATACAGTCTCTGAAAATCTCACAAATTGACAGATCTATTTTTATAAATAATAATAGCTTTCTCTTCAGGAATAATACAAGCCAAAAATATCTTAATTCCTTCTAATAGGCACTCTATATTTCTACAAAACATATACCGTTCATTTTCTTACAACATTTTTCAGTTTGAATTACCATTTCCATCTTCCATTCAAATCAAAAGGACTATTCTCAATTTTTACACTTTAATTACGGTACATTACAATAAATACTTTGATGGAAGCTTTCATTGAAGATAATTTCCTTAATTAAATTATAAATCTATGACGTACCTTTAGTAGCGGTTATAGGAGAAAAATCTCCATTGTGAGGTTACAATTTGATACTCTCTCTCTCTCTTCTTAATTAAAGCGACTACATAGGCAAAAGACTAAAAATGCTGCTGGAACAAAAGGTTCCAGAGCCAAACACTAAAAATCCTAAAGCTGGCATGGAAGCCATGGTTAACACCAAGTTCTGATCAGACTACATTTTAGTACTGCTTATGTCGGAGGACAGACGCTGAGTGAAGCCACTTCGCTTTTCTCGTCTTGAGGTGGACAGCTGTGAGATCGGCCATACTAAATAGATCTAACCAACACCAACTGTGATTGGCAGTTACTATTCTCTAGAAAAATTTCCACCAATAGAAAGGGACGTTACAACTACAATTTAAGATACATTCTCCCACCAAGTGACAGCTATTTTTCCTAGGCAGCTATAAATTCCTTGCCTTATAAGGTTGTGAACCAGACTTATATTCTAGGAAAATCGTTGATCTTCCCACAACTTCTACACACACACCTATAGAGTCGACACTACACAACGCAAAAAGCAAGGTTCATGAACTAGACTGTTGCTCCAGGAAAATTGATGTTATTCCTAGGATCCTAGCTTCTACGCACACACTTACAGAGTCAACACAACACAACACAGAAAAGCAGAACAGCAAAATCCATTTTCATAACAGGCTAACTTCTCAGGCTAATTTGCATAATTCTCATCGCTCACAATTGTAACAATAAATATTGCTACATATTATAGTCCACTAGACAGCTGAATTATGATGAATAATTCTATAGTCTGCTTTCACGGTAATATTGGCGTATGAAGGAGGCTCCTTTTTCCTTTTATATTATCATTGAAATGCAAAATTTCCAAAAAAACTTGTATATACGTCGACGCACAATTTAAAAAGGAACATACCTGTCAAATTTCATGGAAATCTATTACTGCGTTTCGCCGTAAATGCGCAACATATAAACATATAAACATATGAACATATGAACATATAAACATATAAACATATAAACATATAAACATATAAACATAAAACATATAAACATATAAACATATAAACATATAACATATAAACATATAAACATATAAACATTAAACATATAAACATATAAACATATAAACATATAAACATATAAAATATAAACATATAAACATATAAACATATAAACATATAAACATATGAACATATAAACATATAAACATATAAACATATAAACATATAAACGTATAAACATTAAACATGAAATAACAAACTTTCTGATGATTTAGAATAATTCAAACCACTGATTCATGACATATGATTATCATATCATTCTTCCCTCCCAGTAGTGGAACCTACCGGGGCCAATCTACGAATGTTGACAGAAACTTCTCTTCCATCAGAA
The DNA here is from genome assembly GCF_014356525.2 of Nilaparvata lugens. NCBI lineage: Eukaryota > Metazoa > Arthropoda > Insecta > Hemiptera > Delphacidae > Nilaparvata > Nilaparvata lugens. The sequence continues at coordinate 29,609,288 of NC_052512.1, forward strand.
AGTCTTACTTGAGCGACATGAGGGTTCAAATGAATAATTTCTACCTTTTCAACTTCAGGATCATGCTTACTGCGTCTTACAAAGGTCTTCATCCATGCCTCCTTGGCGTTGATCAGCCAGGATGGCAAGTTTGTCATAGACGTGGGATTACGAGGATGAATGAACATTCGCTCGTGAGGTGTGCAATTGATGGTCGTGCAGAGAAGCGAGCGAATGCTGCTTAATGATTCTAAGAGTACCTTTTCCCAGAAAACTGGGAACCAGTAACCGGAAAATGTTGGAAAAAATTATTCACCTCATGGGAGAGAGTTGTTCATATTGTATTTATTATTAGTGAAGAATGTCAGAATAATTCACAATTTTTTTGAATTTAGCTTAGCTTATATTCATCCTGGAATGGAAGATGGAACGAATATGTAATTCCTGGGTATTCATCGTACATAGCATATTTCCTGGACCATCTATTGACAATCAACAACTATGAAAACATTGAATTCATCTTTGAAACACTGATTCATCCTATTTTTTAATTCAACACTTTACTGTTAGATGTTACTACCAATTGATTGAGAAGAATATGTTTTGAAAATAATGAATGCTGCATGACTAAGCACATAGGAAGTCCGTATTTACATGTAAATGGAAATATTGATTGTCAGATAAATTTCATGATTCACCAAATAAAGTAAAGTGTGACATGAGATACATTGACTTCTTGGCGGTACGAAGTTCGCCAGGTAAGCTAGTTGTAAATAAAGCTTTTTAATTGTCAACGCTGAAAAAAGACAGGCTCAATCACCAGGAATACTATATATTCTATGAAGGATCAGTGAGCCATTAATTTTGAGTAGTTTAATCACTTACATTATGGACACTGGTTACATTATGGACAATCAATAAGTATGAAATTTATTAGCTACAAAATAAAAAACTTTGATTGAAGTGACCCCGACTACTACAATACGAATAACCATTAATTTAGATCAAATATAAGAAATTACTCACATCTCTCATCCACTCGTACTTTTTGTTCAAAAAATATTAAAAAATTAATTTCTGAATCTCGAGCCTGTAGCTGCAGAAGGATTTTCAGCAATTCTGAAACTGCTAAAAAGGATTTCCGCGCCAGTCTAGCAACTGCGCGATGGTTATTAAGGGCTAATCTGTGACAGCCCTTAAGGGAATGGGAATCACTCTCAATCGTCCGAAACGCTTTTAAATTAATAGTCAGTATGTCGACTATTATGAGAGGATAGAAAAGATTTCCACTTACACAATCTGTGAAATAATATCGGGAAGACAACCGTATGTCCTTGTCAGGATAGGAAATGATTTCTCCAGGAATTTCCACAAGGAAAATATCGAGTCAGAGACTCCTAATTCAGGAAAAGATTTCAATGGACTTTTCCAAGCAATTGTCAGTCAAAGGACTACAACAAAATCGATCTCTGATTTGCCACTGAGATCACGGGAAAATTCATGAGTTTACCACAGGGAAAACCAACAAATAATATATGCTATTGAAGGAGACAGGTTTCAAAGAATTTTAGAAAGGATTCGCGGGTCTGAAAGACCGCGACCAGGAAAATCTCGAATCCGGAACTGAGATCAGAAAGGATTTCAGAACAGGGAAGATTAAGAGAATGAAAGAGAAGGGATGTCGCAGTCTGGGGACTTCAACAGGGAAGTTCTCAAGCTGTACCTGAGAGCTGGAAGGTGGAGAAATCCTGGAGATAATCTCCAAGGAAGATCTTTCTATCTTCGAGTTGTCCGGAACTTGTCCTACAATATTCTATTCCAACACACAGAATAGAATTATCCCTCTAGAAATAATCTAGTACCTGGAATGTCGTAAGGAGAGGAGATTCGCAACCCGCTCACATGCTTGACCACCAAACAACTGCACTATAAATAAAGTATACAATGACAGAAAATCCACCTTCAAACAGTCTGTAATTCGACTCACAATATTCTATTCAATAAAATAGAAAATATAATATTACCCTCTAGTAAACCACTATTGGGAGCGCCACTCGGAACGCGGCCGTACACAAACTCGATCACCGAACTACTGACTCTCGCCCAGGTCTCCTCGAAGCAGTACAGGGTCGCTGAGAATTAGGAGGCCGGGGGAAAAGAGATTGCTGACCAATAGGAGTCTCAGGAGACGATCACGCCACTGGTCATGTGACAGGGTATGATTCAGCTGCTTTTGATGCTAAGGGTGCAACTATGATGACAATACTACTAATTACTATGATAAATTAGGCCGGTATACAATCTTTCTATTCCAGAAATCTCATGAAGAACAATACCGACACAACACGGTAGCCGCTTATCGTTTTGATGATACGGGTGCTACTGCTGCAATACTAGATAAAAGAACGTTCAGACTAGTAAACAAGATCTGGAAATTTCTGGTTATAAATGAATCTGTTGCTGATAATTTATAGGGGTTGACGGCGATGGTGATGATGTACATTCACAACAGCAAGTTCAACAAAATATATCTGGAAGCCGACCCTATTCTTATTCTAAAATTCACTAAACTTTATACTGGTCGACGGTTCTCCATCCGTCACAAAAATTCACTTTGTGACAACACAAAGGAAAAGTACTCTGAAAAAAATTATATATACACATATACAGTAATCTGATCGTAGTTTCAAATATGTTCCCACCAATCGTCATTACGTTATTCCCCTATTTTATTCTCCTTCAAGAATGAGGCTTACAGTTCACTGAGCAAGGAAAGTTGTGTGAGTGTACCACACCAGATTTTTCTTCTCTTTCTTCCACACCTTCCCTACTCTTCTACTGAAATGAAGAAAATCATCCAAATCATATGCAAAATGATGCTCCTCCTTTTGTCACAAATTCACTTTGTGACAATACGTTTCTGCGCCTTGTTTCAAAGAACTCGAATAAGTTTACCAAGTTTCATCCAAATCGGACAATAACTGCGACTGTAACTGTCGTACAAACCAACAAACAGACAAAAGTCGATCGAGTCAAAACTAAGACCTCAGCTTTGCTTCGGTCAATAAATTGTTCATTCTCCTTTCAAATAATCAATTATATTTCATCAATATTTTCATAATTAAGATGAATGGTTGTCTTAATTTATTATCAACTCTATATTGTTAAGAGACAAACTGGAAACAGAGCAAAGCGAGAAAGAGATAGCGCTATCCGCTTTGTTGAATGATAGACAAGGATAACAATACCATTGATAATCAAACATTGTCATTATAACGTGGACCTCACTATCCGAGCGTCACATAGCTTCTCGGAAGAGAACTACTAGGACTATCGGCTTAAGTTGACATTGAATTTTGCAACATAAACGCCCTTTCCAATTCTTCTTCTTCTTCCTCTTCTCCTTCTTCTTCTTCTTCTTCTTCTTCTACTTCTTCTCCTTCTTCTCCTTCTTCTTCTTCTTCTTTTTCTTCTTCTTCTTCTTCTTCTTCTTCTTCTTCTTCTTCTTCTTCTTCTTCTTCTTCTTCTTCTTCTTCTTCTCTTCTTCTTCTTCTTCTTCTTCTTCTTTCTTGCAAAACTTTCAACTAAATTTTATTCATACAAGTTGAATGAACTTGAAATATTAAACAACATCATTAGAATCGGTGATTGATTCGCTATAAGTATGGAGAATTTTTAAGTTCTAGGTCGATCTTGAGGGGATTAAATGACGATGTATTTGAAGATACAGTGGATAAACTGTATGCTCAGTGTGGTTACTCTATCACTTTTTTACTACACGTGACGTCACGCTGGCGTTCCCCCCACCACTTCGAATCTTACACCTGTGAGTGATCAACCTTCTGTCTACTAACGTTGCTACCTACCTACCTCACGCACGAAAAGGAGGTTACTAAGTAAATTTCTCAGGGATGGGGTGGACCCCCTGTTAGTTCCCCAGGGAGGAGACTCATGCCAGTTAATAGAGCTGATAAATAACTATACAGGATATGAATTTGAAAAAAATCGGTCGAGTCATTTTTGAGAAAATCGTGATAGAAATTCAACAAAATTCATTCTTCTCAGGAATAATACGGAGCTCCTGAAATTTTCCCAGAAATGAGACTCATGTCAGTTGATAGGGCCTATAAATAGCTGTAATAATAGTAATAAATTCAAAAATTAAAGCCATGGATCACAAATGGGCTTATCAGATCCATAGAAAAAAGAAATAGATTAAGCAGATTAATTAAAAGTCAGCCCTTCAACCCCAATCTCATTCATCAATATAATGAGTATCGCAGTATGTTGAGTAAATTGTTAAAAAAAAAAACAAAAAAGAATATTTCAAAAGGAAACTATTAGATTCAAAAAATAACCCCAAAAATTTTTGGAAAACAATCAACGAGATATCAGGGTCTAGCAACAAAACTGCTTCTTTTCCTATTCATGATTACACAAAATGTAACAATAGCGACAACAATCCCAAGTCTGCGTTAGATATAGCAAATGAATTTAACGATTACTTTTCTAATGTTGGAGCCAGGCTAGCTGATGAGATTAAGCAAAGAAACCAGAGACTTAGAGCTCCAGTCCGCCCTGTTTGTCCTCCTGTCCAGCAATTCATCTTAAGAGAAGTGTCAGAGCAGGAGGTTAGACAGTGTGTGGCGGAAATGCGCGGAGGTTCTGCTCCTGGCTGCGATGATGTATCGGGTTATTTGTTGAAAAATGGCATAGATTTTATTACTATTCCACTTTGTCATATTATTAACTGTAGTTTCAATTCAGGTATTTTCCCCAATATTTTCAAATTGGCTAAGGTTATTCCTCTATACAAGTCAGGTGATAAGGGAGAAAAAAATAATTACCGTCCAATATCTTTACTGAGTGTATTTTCAAAAGTTATTGAAAAATGCTACAAAAACCAACTGTCTCAATATTTAAAAATAAACAAATTATTATCTGATTGCCAGTTTGGATTCAGGAACGACTGCAACTCTTCCAACTGCTTCTATCAGCTGAGTGACTACTTAAGAAAAGGCATTAATAATAACAAATATATTCTTTTGCTGTTTGTTGACCTGGCAAAAGCTTTCGATTCTATCGATCGCGCAATATTGCTTTATAAATTGAAAAATATTGGGATAATTGGCGCTTCGCATGATTGGATCGGAAGCTACTTGTCGGGTCGCAAACAAATAGTAAACATAAATAGTCCATTCGGTTATAGTAACAATGGTGGTAACATTGAAATTAATAGTAATAATATAAATAACAACAATACAAATTCTGTCAATAGTGAGGTGCGAAGTATCGATTTTGGGGTTGTCCAAGGAAGCACACTTGGGCCAATCTTATTCCTTATATACATCAATGACATTATCAAATCTGATATAATTATTGGGTAGAATGCTACTGTTTGCTGATGACACTGCAGTCTATTTTGAGGCAGACAGCTGGATGGAAGTCTACGAGAAGGCATCCAGAGACTTAATTACACTCAAAAATTGGTTTGACGACAACATTCTTAGTATGAATGCGAAGAAGACCAAAATTCTTCCAATATTCCTTCATAAAAACCGCGCCCCTCCGGATAATTTACTGCTAAAACTACATTGTTGTGGTCAGGTGTGTAATGATGACTGTGATTGCCAGGTGATTGAATCGGTCAACGAGTTCAAATACCTGGGTATAATCATTGATAATAATTTATCTTGGTATCCAAACATTTCCTACTTGAATAAAAATTATGGAAATTGATTTTGTTTTTTCAAATCTGAAGGGCATTTTCAACACGAAGGAATTGAGGACAGTGTATCACGCACTTGTGCAGTCAATCCTTACCTATGGAATTATTGTCTGGGGAGGTGCATGTGATACTAAGATTGCAGAACTTTCAGTGTCTCAGAAAGCTATTATCAAAGCCGGACTGGGCCTGGAAAGAACATATTCTTCCGAACGTTTATTTGTTTATTTTAATGTTCTAACTATTAAGAAGCTTTATGTTAAATTTGTCTTAATGTATGCGTTCAAGAATAAAATGAACTTAAATATTCCAGCACAACAAGAACATAGGACTAGAAGCGGACATCTTCTGCATCCCAATTTAGAGAGAAATTCGCGAGCTGTTTGCGACAGAAATGTCTCTTATGTAATTAATATGCTTCTGCGGAATGCTCCCCCCACATAAGTCATCCAGGTCCTTGTACTGTAATAAAATACAAGAAAGTGCTACATGAATGGTTGGCATCTTTGAATGACTATCAGTGTGGTAGATTGATCAAATCAATGTATGTGTAACGCCTTGGAATTTATTCACTCATGTGTGTGCGTAGTGTGTGTGTGTGTGTGTGTGTGTGTGTGTGTGCGTGTGTGTTTCCCTTCCCGTGCGAATGTTGATAGTTGAGCTTGAATATTAAAATTAAATAAGTATTTTTATCTTTTATTTGAATAGTTTTGATATTGTATTGTGCAATACTATTAAATATTGGTAGCTATCTATAATAGTAATATTACTTCTCTGTATCATAGATAAGTTATCTGTGTAAATTAAATTTCAATACACGTATGCGAACTCTTACTCACGACGCACATACACTCATACACACACACACACACACACACACACACACACACACACACACACACATACACACACACACATACAGACCAATATCCAAAAACCACTTTTTCGGACTCAGGGGACCTTGAAACGTATAGAAATTTAGGAATTGGGGTACCTTAATTTTTTTCGGAAAGCATTACTTTCCTTACCTATGGTAATAGGGCAAGGAAGTAAGTAAAAAATGTATCTCCCAAACTAAAACATTTTATTCCCAATATTGTTTATGAATAGAAAAGTAACATTTTTTATAAATTCGATAACTTGTTCATTTTTGCATTATCGCGAGAAAAACGCATATTAGAACAAAGCCAATGATATACTGAATGTATTAAAAAAAAACTCCAATGGAAAATTCGAAAACCGTTTATGATTTGGAAAGAGAACGGAGTTTAGCACTTCAACTCGCTTTTAGACCACTTAAAATCCAGTTACCACTTTTCTCACTCTCATGATGATCTTAACAATTATATTGAAAAAGAATATTCAATTCAAATAGAAAGTGTACCAATCTATCATTCAACAAAGCGGATAGCGCTATCTCTTTCTCGCTTTGCTCATTGCCAGATCGTCTTCAACAATGTAGAATTAATAATTATCACTGAATATTCTTCTCAATTTACTAGTAGTTCTGTGAACAGTAGACCTCACGCAGAATTTTCATCTACAAGTACATGATTGAAACTATAGACCTTATGGAAATACAGCAATAGACTGGCTTCTCCACACATCTGTGTAATCACTTGTCAGCTGATTTAAGATGAATAATATTCTATAGTCTGATTTTACTCAATATTGGCGTATGAAGGAGGCTCTTTTTTCCTTTTATTATTCTTGAAAGGCAAAATGTCCAAAACCTTGTACATACTTCGACACGCAATTAAAAAAGGAACATACCTGTCAAATTTCAGGAAAATCTATTACCGCGTTTCGCCGTAAATGCGCAACATATAAACATATAAACATATAAACATATAAACATATAAAAATATAAACATATAAACATATAAACATATAAACATATAAACATATAAACATATAAACATATAACATATAAACATATAAACATAAAACATATAACCATTATATACCAACATATAAACCATAAGAGAAAGCCAAACCGTCGACTTGAATCTTAGATCTCACTTCGCTCGGTCAATTATTGAAATTCATTATGAAAAATAAATAATCATTGCATGATAAAATAAACATTGAACATTTTCAACGAAAATGAACAATTGATATTACATTAATAAAACTGTATCAGGCTACGTCTATAGAAGCAAGAACAGGGAGCCGGCCAATGTTGTTCTCCTATTTTTCTCACTGTCGTTTCAACTGGACCTTTCTTTACCAATCATTTGAGTTTCAATTCCGAGAAGTCTCATCAGTGAGGTTGAAAAACACGATTACACTGATCAGCTTCAAGAGAGGAGGGAAAAAAATCGTATGTGAAGTTGAAAGCGGACAAGAAGAGGAAAAAGAAA